>NW_011888890.1:1570523-1619619 GCF_000151845.1 Pteropus vampyrus | reverse complement strand
AGTGACTTGATGGAAGCTACATTTTAAAAAGATTCTATTGGTTGAAGCATGGGAGAAGGAGATGTAGGGTTGAGAGTATTCACAGGCCAGACTTGATAAACTTGCAGCACACACCAAGTTGTGGTTGTGAACTGAGAGGAAGAATGTCCTTTATTCCCATTTAGAAGACAAGATTTTTCAGATTTCTCCACCTTCATTTCAAATTCAGTGTGGTCCCATGTTGCTTTTCTTTGCCTTATACTTAGAGCTTTATTTTCATGACAGTGAGAGAAAAACATTTTGTCAAATTGAAATCTGGCATTGATTTAACTGTTATGAAGTTTCAGATTTAAATCAAAATGTTTGAAATGCAGCTGCTGCTTATTTTAAGTACAAATGAACTTCCTGGGTGGCAGGAAGTTGAGGGTAGAGGGAAGCTTTGTAATCACCAAGTAATTTGAAATATAAATAACTTTGATGTGGTAAATGTAAATGCATCAGACCACAAGGACCAGATTTCCTCTAGAATATGTGTGAATTTAATGAAGGAGGATAGGGGCTTTGGAGAAGGATGCTTTATATTACATTTATATTTTGTCTGTCTAAAAACAAACGAGAGATTTGGGTCCCAAACCATAACTACTCTCCCATTCCTACCTAAAATGTCTCTCATGTGGGTCATTTCTTGCAAGACGGTTCATATGGGGAAAGTTAAAAGATACAGACTGCTTGGCCAAATTCCATGGCTATTATTTCATATGTCTGGAAGATTGAAAATGCTTGTCATTCCAGCTATGAGCTATGGATTACCAGTTGGGCAATTTGTCATTGCTTTCTTTTTCTTGAAAACATGAATTTTTTCCTGCTTAGGTATTCCCTGTGAATGATGAGCCACCAATTATAAAGGCTGACCTCATTCCCATGATGCCTTGCTCAGAGGGCGATGAGGTGGTCATCACCTCTGAATACATTTGTGCTACTGACGTGGACAGTGATGACTTGAAACTGATGTTTATTATTGCCCAAGGACCGCAGCATGGGGTAGTGAAGATAGCTGGAGTCACAGTGGATCAATTCTCTCAGAGAGATGTCCTCTCAGGGATTGTGACATACAAACACACAGGTAAGTGACGGCATTGTGACTAGTTTGAGTGAGGAGATGCAAGGAATATGACAGAATCTTAACCCCACCCCTTGCTGTGGGTTCCAATAATCTAACAGTCTCAATGCTTGCTTCCATTAAAAAAGAAACAGCCACAGTAGCCTCTACCCCATTTTTCAAGTAGGATCACCATACTTGGAAGTATTTCTGATTTCAAATATAATGAATTTCATAGAGTGGAGGAAGAGCAAGTGTTATTGTTACTCTGTTCATGATGCTTCCCTGTAGACCTTCAATTCACTCTGGGATTGTTCTCCTCTGCATTTTGGTCAATTCAATGATGACTTTGGCAGTTTCTGCATCCATAAATCATAACATTATAACAGGAATATCTGAAATAAGCTCCCTAAGATAATCATTTTATTATTTTACTGATCACCATCTAGCTCCTAAGAAGTAACTGGCCTGCCTTTTAAGTTCCTGAAAAGCAAAGATAGTGTCTTGTGCTTTGTGTAACTTGTCCACAGCATGTAACAGTGATGGACATGGATTAGAGATGCAGTAAATGCTTTCTTATTAGCATCATGCTTACATTTTTGGCATCACATTATATTGTTACTCAAGTGGCATCTGTTCCCCATGTAAAAAGTTCAAATAAATAAAATGTTAATTCAACATCTAATATCTACAAGGCACAGTACTAGGCATTATGGGCTACAAAGGAGTATAATCCAGACCCTGCTGTAAAGGATTTTTCATTTAAATGGGTAGGCAAACCCATTTACATGCAAAGGTGACAGTGTGACACATCTATACATCATCCCTTGCACATCTTCTGAATTCTGGGTTGGAGGCGCTTCCTTAGTGGTGGCACCATGTACTTCCTCTAGCTAACTTTTATTGCACTCTATTATAATTTCATGTTTACTCATCCATATGCCTCTCTAACCTGTAAATTCCATGGAGGAAGTGTAATTGGGTATGTGTGCCAGGTGGGTGGTAGAGGAAATGAGGTATGAGAATTCACATTATTTTCTTATTTGAAGAGATTTATAGAGAGAATGCAAACAGTGAGGAAGGAAAAAAACTCAAGGAGTGAGGTAGCTAAGAATTAATTTGGAAATGGGAGAAAACATTTTGCAATAGTATTTTTATATGTACTTTGGAAAACAACGATTTGTTATTACGATACCAGTTGTCTCATGCCAATTAGTATGGCACATTGGCACATTCCAATCACTCCTCCAGACATCTTTTTTTTAATGGTATCTATCTTTTTATCTGTGTTTAGTCTTAGGAAAGCTTTCATTGGTTATTTTCTTCTCTTGGGGATCATAGTTCAGGTACTTGATGTCCCTCAGTATCTCTCAAGAGTTCAAACGAGGTACTTTTTTTTTGATTCCTCCCAATAGATTTCAAATAGACTGGCAGAAAGATCCAAAAACTAATGATTGTTGTTTGTTATATAATTTTAACATCTTTGGCAGGCTTGTGCAGTATAGATAGATTAGGGGGGAAGACGAATCTGCCTTCTCTTCCAATGCCTTATTCTAGGTACTTAACAACAGGTATACATATTTATAAATCTCTTCTAGTGTTATGGCCACATAAGGGAATGTTAATTAATATTTTTTATAAGACCTAGTAGGAAATTGGAACAAATTATTTCAAACAGATGGAAGGTTTTTGTTTGTTTGTTTTTTTGCTTTGTTACTAAGTTAGGGGAAATGCTGTATTCAAAAGATGTTTTCTTTTTTGAATGTTATGTTTTCTTGTAACATTCACTCAATTACTCCACTGATAGTTAATTTAGCACTGTGCTAGAATGAGTATAAAGAACCACAGTATTATAAGTTCTAAAGTTTCAGTGGCTTGCTCTTGCCTCCATTTGTTGATTAGAAAGATGACCAGAGAATGATTTGTCACCATTATTTTATTTGATTTCTATGATTATGAAAATAATATATGCTCATTGCAGAAAACTAGGAAAATATGGAAAAGTATAATAAAGTTTTGAAAAACCATTTTATTTAACTCTCAAAGATAATCGCTGTTAATATTTCAGTATTACAGTATTTTCTTTTTTCTAGTTATAATTTTTAACATATTTGCACTCATATAGTATGCGCAGTTTTTGTGGGTTAGCTTTTTTTGTTTAGATTATCACCCACAAATGTTTATTAAAATATGTATTAAATGTTATAAAGTTATAAACACAAGTTTCAATAAATGAATAATATTTTATGATATAAAAGCACACCATTAATTCGCTATTCTCTCATGAAACATAAAGTCATTCAATATTTTTCTTTTCAATAACACCATGGTTAAAGTTTTAAGTTTAAATCCTGTCCTTAGACAATATTCCATTTTAAGAATTCTACCTGTGTTGTAGCCTTTTTTCGTGGCTTCCTACTCAGGCTTCTTTTCCAGCTTTTTCTATAAATGTATTCTACGCTTCCATTATATTGTAATTACAGTCACTGAATGTACTTTTTTTTTTTTTAGCTATCTTCTCTTCCTAGAATGATTTTTTCATCTCTCTTCCTGATTCCCTCTCCTTACAGGTCCTCTTTCCCAGTTCTCTGCCTTATCTAATGCTTAGTACAAAGCCAGCAAAGCCATCTGGAAAGACTTTTCTGACTGTCTCTGGCATGTGTGCCCTGGCCCCACAGTAGTGTCAGCCAATATTCTCATCTTTTTCACCCTCGGCACCCTGTACGGAGATATATGAATTTTACATTTAATAGGTAAACATAATAATTCAATAGTGGCAATTTCATATGGTTTTACTTAATAAATTCACACATCTGTGATATTCTAACCAAACTGCATTTCTTTCTCTACAATTAGACAATGTCAGCACCTGACACACAGTGGCTCTTTGGACATTTGACGTTCTTTCGAAATGTCTTGACGTTTTCAAAACATCTGCCTTTTTCTCAGCTGGAGCACCCAGAACACTAATTGTCACATAGTAGGCATTAAATATTAAATATATATTATTGAATGAATAATAAACATGCTTTAAGCCAATTTTTTTTTATGTTTATGAATTGACAAGAAGCCTCTTACTTTTTACTTTTCTAAGATTGATGACTGATTATTTACTTCTAATTCTCTCAACTTCAACTCTATTTTTCCTTAAAACCTAGGTTTCTCATCCTTTAATCATTTGGTTGCTCAATAACATCATTTCTCAATTTTTCTTCTCTTTTTTTTTTTAAACAGGGGGAATAATGTCAAGCACAGTACTCTGTAGGTGTAACCAATGTATCTTGTGAAAAAGAGATGACGTCTCTCATCTTTTCTGCCCTAGTCTCATTGAAACTTCAAACATAACTTCTTCCCTTTTGACACTTTCAAAGTTATGCTTGAGAATTACCAAAAGCACATCTGTAGAACTTTCTTGTCCCCTGGATAGTGAGCACTCCTATCTCTGTGCTGTTAGTAACCCAAGAGTGTGTTTCTGTTCACCAATAGTCTTCCTTCTTCCTCTCACTGCATAAGTTGGGGCCATTTTGAAACCCATAGATGTAAGCCCTAAAGAGTGAAAAGAAAATGAAAATAAATGCTACCTCTTTTCCAGGTGCCGTTGCTATTTTGTTAACATCTCGGGTATCATATAATGAAGAAAATACTGAAACAAAGAAAGATGTGGATTATCTTTGTGTTTCACCTATCCAGCTTCTTCTGTTTCTTGGAACTGCTATGTGGTTGATAGTTGTTTATTTAAGGTAGTTAATGCAAACGGGCAGACAGTTGCCAAAGGGACAAGGGTGCCTTCTGCTCTCCCTGAGGTTGGTCCCAACACAAACCAATTATGAGGGAAGATTGAAACCATCACTGGTCTAGTTTCATGTCTCTCCCTTGTTCACTTGTGAACTGTCAGACACTTGTTAGCCCCTATTTTTCCCCTCCATATGGTGATAGATGTCTGGCAGGAGTTTCATCAAAGGTAACAGATGGGCAAGCATTTCTGTATTATTTTCATGACTACTTTCACAGCGATAAAATTGAGTTTTATATTTTACCACATACGTTCTTTTTCTTGACATTGTATACTTGTAGGAGAGGTTTGAGCGGATTTCATCTTGGTATTTTATATTTTTAAAAACTCAGGTTTCAGCTATAGTTGTGTCTTCCAGGTGGTGAGATTGGCCTGGTGCCTTGTTATGATACTATTACATTGGTGGTTTCGGATGGAGAAGCAGGCCCTTTTGTGAATGGCTGTTGCTACAATGGACCACATCCATCTGTTCCTCTTCATGAGTCCTTTCCCATGTATGATCTCAACATCACAGTATACCCAGTGGACAACCAACCACCTTCAATTGCAATAGGTGACAATGTTTTTTTTTTTTCCTCCTAAATCCTATTATCTCACCTAGTGACATACACTTGGCAAAGTGAAATAATGCACTTTACTTATAGTCAAAACAGAAAACACCATAGGGAACTGTCTCCAGTAATTGCCTTAATACAAATTTGTGGAAAACCTCAAATCTATAAAAGATTGCCAAGCAAAAGAATTTACTTGTTTAAGATTTTAGATAATTCTGTTTGGAGGGAAAATGCAAGTGTGTGTGTGTGTGTGTGTGTGTGTGTGTGTGTGTGTGTGTGTGTTAAGATAAGGACAGCATTGGAATTCTCAAATATTCTGGTTTTATTTCACATGAGAAAATATTATTTGACTGCTGAAGAGCAAGTAATTTATTTTATTCATAATAATTTCTATTAGAACAGAATGAGTATACAGGGAGATCATTTATATACATTTAACCTTATTTGCTTTTTGGAAAGTCATCTCTTCACGGGCGTTATGTATATGTTCTGTCTCTCAGAGAAAAAATATAAACATATGTACGAATGTTATTGAAATTTGCAAACTATCTCCCAAGCAATGTTCTGGAAAGGAAGCGTTATCCCTGCAGAATAATTAAACACCAAGGCATGAAAAAAACGTTGGTTATGAGCAATTCATAATAGCTTGCAGGCAATTAACGCTCTGACAAACAGAGGTAACAACTGATCTTGAAGAGTACATAAACTACATTTAGTGGTTTATCAGTTTGGCAATTCTTATTTTCATTTGTCACTTCTATAGAGACACAAGGGAAATCAGAGTTCCTTGAGAATGACTAAAGGGCTGTACTGGAGCATTTAGTATTTCTGCTGTCTTTCCATTATTGTCTGGCTTGCTTGTACAAGAAAAAAATAATTCCATAAGTCAAATTAAATTCCACTCATTACCCCTGAATATTTTCACCATAAGGAGGGGAATTATGTCAAAGGAAATGAACATCTCTCATGGAAATATATTTGCATATGGGAAGCTTCTCTGAATTGGAATTTCAATCACTCCCTTTATCCTCACTATTCCGATTAGAGGATTTCACGCTAAGTCATAATTGCGTTATTATTTGTATGCAGGTACCATGTTCATGGTAGATGAGGGTTTCTCAGCAGCCCTTACCATTAACCATTTGTCAGCCACTGACCCTGACACTGCAGCAGATGACTTGGAGTTTGTTTTGGTTTCTCCTCCTCAGTTTGGCTACCTGGAAAACACACTCCCTTCTGCAGGTTTTGAAAAAAGCAACGTGGGCATAAGTATAGGTAAGTCACGGTTTCATGACAAGCAATAACTTGCCTGTGTTTATGGATCTATTGGCCAGATCATACTTAATAACTGGGTAATAACATCAAAAATGTTCAAAACACCGTATACATTTAAGGAATTCTTAAATAACTGATACTTTTAAATATTATTGTTTTTCATTTTAATTATTATTTTCATTTTAATTATTATTAAAATTTCATTATTATGAAATTTCCCATGCATGTGAGTTTACTTCAAAATGAAAAGAAATTTCACTTATGAAAATAATAATTATGAAAATAATAATTATGAAAATGAATAATTTCTGGAGTTTGAAGGTACAGCATGGGGACTGCAGTTAATAAGATTGCATTGTATATTTGAAGTCTCTTTGAGAGTAGAGCTTTAATGTTCTCACCATAACAGCAGCAACAAATGATAATTATATGAGGTGAATGATGTGTTCTCTAACCTTACTGCGGTAAACATTTTGCAATATATGCATGTATCAAATCATCGCCTTAAACTTACACAATGTTATATGTCAATTATTTCTCAGTAAAGCTGGGGGGAAAGATTAATTGCATTAAAGTTTATGCAATTTCTCCTGTAACTTAATGCACAACATAGAGCATTTTTCTCTTGATTTAAGGCAGTGCCAAAATACCAAAATGGAAGGTCAGCTAATTTCACTCAGTCCAACCCAGTTGCTTGATATGGACGTCAAATAGCAGATAATTGATTGATTCTTGTTTTGCCTTTATGTGAAAGAGATGTCTCTTTCTTAATAAAGCATGGGAAGAACTGCTCATACAGAAGTGGTTTTAATCAAGAGATCTCACTGACATTCATTCCAAGTACATGAAGAGAGGTCATGAAGCCGTTACCATCCTTGCTACCTGCCTTCATTCTTCTTTTCTTCATGCAAGTTTTAATCCTCCCTTATGGATATGTTTTTATGTTGATGGTTGACAGTCATTGTAGCAGCCCCTGATAGCTGATTCTTAGGTCAACTGCCATGATCTCTTATTTGCTTTGCTGAAAAATAGGCTATTGGGTTAAGGATTAAGGACCAGTAGCAGCTTGGAAAAAAATGCCTTTCTTATTTACCTGCTCCATCTTGGTGTGCTCTAGCTTTGTTTCAGTGGAAAGACATGAAGGCCTTGCACATTAATTATGTGCAGTCTAGGCATCTAAGGATGGAACCAACGGCCGACCAGTTCATGGTATATGTCACAGATGGGAAGCGACGCTCCTTGGAGATGCCATTTTACATTATAATCAACCCCACAAATGATGAAGCTCCTGACTTTGTGGTACAGAATATTACTGTAAGATCAGAATTTTCAATTTCTCTCTTATCATTTCATTATTTTTACTTTCACTCAGTCCATTTACATTGGTTCAGGAATACTTAACACATTAAGTTTATGTCATATAACCTATGTCATATAATATAGTCACATGAAAATATTAATCTAGTAATGATGATGGTAATGATAATACTCACTAACATATAGCAAATGTGAAGATGAAGTATAGTTGCATACATATAGGATGAGCACTCACAAGATTGTAGATATTCTTCCAAGCCCTTTGCCTATATTCTTATTTAATCCTCACAATAGGCTTTTAAAGTAATGGTATTATTATTGCCATTTGGTAACTGAAAAAATGAGGCATAAAGAGATTAACTAAGTGACCCAAGATCACAGAGCACAGAGTAGGTTTGCCCGCAGGCAGTCTGATTCCACAGGGTGCCCTCTTAACCAACGCTGTAATAGCAAAGACTCTTAACTCACAAATTACAGACATCTTTTCTATATAGTTATTTACAAAGATATATGAAATTTAATAAGTACAATTTGGATCATCCTTTCTATGCAATTTAAAAAATGTTTTTATATAACATTTATTAGTTTTATTTAAAAATTCAGATATGTAGTTAAGAAGGCTTGTAAAATCACCCCTTAGATAACACTTATTATCCTTAAAAAGTAATAAGTGCATGTTATTAAGCAAGTTAGAGTGTTGAGAAACATACACAATGAAACATGAAATTCTTCCTCTTCAGCAGCTTCTCCTCATAGTCACTCTCCATCAAATGAGTTTTCAGTAATTAATTCCACAAAAAGAATTTGTGCACATGCCAGTGATGTTTATGTGTGTGTGTGTGATTTTTCTGTATATTTTTACTTATAAATCAAAGATTATATTATACCTACTCCTCTCTACTTTATGAAAAGTAACTAATTATGTATGTCTTTTCATATCAGCATAGAATTCTTTTTAAATACTTCTATTTTTTTTTTTTAAGGTGAGACAACCCTTGGTTGACCTCACAGATTGCAAGGACCTTATCAGTTTATAATCCCTTATTTTTTATTTTTTATGCCTACAGCACCCGGTCTTCCTAGATGGTCTCCTATCTAAGTACTACCCAGGCCCGACCCTGCTTAGCTTCCGAGATCAGATGGGATCGGGCTTGTTCAGGGCATCATGGCCGTACACTTAAACACATCTATTTTTTACATGTTATTATTTAACCCAAACATATGTGTAGCAAATCCTGATTGAATGGATGAGCCCAGTCTTTGGAACAACAGGGATTTGGGTGTAGCTATTTACTAGTTGTAGGATCCTGAGTAAGTTATTTCTGTATGCTTCTGTTTTCTCATCTGTAAATCGTATATCAGATGTTCTTTCAGAGTAGTCATGATGGTTAAGATAGTTAGGCACATAGTAGACCCTTAATAAACAAGTGCCATTTGGATTATCATTGTTACGTTTGTTTTCTTTTTCCAGGCATTTACCAAAGCAAATATTATCTATTTTGAAATAATTATCTTGCCTTATTTTTCACTAAAATCATCAAATTCTAAATGTAAGTCCACACCCGATTTTAATTTTCTATTGAATCTTGATGGTATGTGAGAGCCACCTCAGGCTGTGGTTTAAAAGCCAGCTCCTGCCTTTCCTCTTAAGTTAGAACATGGGTTTCTCTGGAGAGCACTAAAGTAATTATGAGACAGAAAAAGAGTCTACCAGTGATTTCTTCTACACTTACTTCTATTGTCTTGTGTCTATCTAGGGTTTAGGGTTGTGGTTTCTGAAATAATTAGGCCACTGGGAAATTATTCTTGCTCTTCTCTGAAAGTAACCACACTTTTTACCTAAGGATTCCTTAGAGAAACTGTTGAGGAGTCAAACGTGGAGCCCCAAGTGTTATTGACAGAGCTGTCTTTAAGTTTCAAGTGATATTTTTAAATGGTCATATTTATATTGCTTTCTTGTCAAAAGGTATATTTACTTTCTAGCTAGCCAGGCTTCCATCAAGTTTTGCACAACATGCAAAATAATGTGAGGTTTTAGTTTATTATAATGCGTTTCAAACTAGTGAGTATCTGTATTTCATGTATATTAATTTAAACCTTTTCTTATAATCTCAATAAATAATTAAATAGGAAAAATAATCCCACATATTTACAATAGAATTTCCCAGTTGCCTTGTGAACCAATATACCATTTTTTGCCATATAGTGAGTCTGGGAGTCCCAAGCTCTATAAGGAAGGATATGTTTAAAAAGAAATCTATGTTGATATGAAAAGATTTCTAATTTATGTAATTAGTTTTTTTTTTAAAATAACTAATAATAGGTATAATATAATCCTTGATTTGTAAGTAAAAAGCATACAGAAAATTGTATATACACAAAAACATCATTGGCATGTGCAAAAATTTTTAGGTTTCTTTGCTAAAGTTCTTAGAGAAAAAGACTAGTTACCATCAAAGATGATTTCATAATTATATCATTTTGTATTAAATTATGATGCCATTTTCATCCTTAATAAGTAAGGCCTGATAAAAGAAAACCAGCATCATTTTAGCCCAAGTATCGGATATAGCAAATAATTCTTCTTTATGCAAATTTGAAAAGTGATTGCAGGAAGCCTTTAAAGTCAACAAGAGAACCTAAAGAAAAAGGGCATTTTCACAAATCTAAACCACATGTATCCTTCAAGGCTAAAATGCCCACTCAGCCATGACGGCATTCCTGATCTCCTCATCCCCTTTGTACTTCTCGTGTTTATCCCTATTTAGTAGCAGTATACATTTCCTTTCTTGCATTGCAATTATGGATGAACAGGCCTTCACAACTCCATCTGACTTTTATTCTTTAGAATAACTGTATATCCCACAGAATGTAGCATAATGGCATTACAGATTCCCAATAAGTGTGTGTTAAATTTGTACACTCATTATTTATCTTGCTGTATTTCAAAATAGAAAACAAATATTTCTTCCCTTTATTCTTACTATGAGCAAAAGATCAAGACAGTAAGTACTATGTCAAGTTCTAAATGACTAGGTCCTACATGAAATGAAAAACATTTAGTCCTTTTTTGTGTTTAAAGGAGTGAGAAAGCTGAAGTGGAGTGTGGGAGAGAGGTCAGGTAGTTCAGGAAAATTAGAGGTGTGAGGATTGGGGCAAGATGAGGGACCTAGAATCAAAATATACACTACTGTGCATCCAGAAGCACCCTTCTCAATCGTTTGTGATTGCGATTGAAATACAGAAGTTTTTACTGTAAGGGCAAAAATTTAAAACTATCAAATACCCCAAGTATGTATAGCAGATATTTGTATCATTTCTAAAACTGAAACATAAGAATTGTGAAAGGAACAAGGTCCATGAGGTTAAAATAACAGATTAGAATCTGAAGGTGAAGGATCTATACTCAGTTTCACAACTGAACTTGTCTGTGACTTCCAGATAGCAAGCATTTTTTGGTTGCTTTTTTCCCAACTTTCAAATTATAAAATTATGTAAAATTTCATACTTATATACTGCATGTATAGTATATACATATATACCTTTTGAATTATGAAATTATATATATTATATATATATACACAGACATACGTATAATATCCTTTGTCTATTATGGAAGTAAAGTGCTTTGAAATCCTCAGAAAAAATGAGAGAGAGCTTAATAGCTTTGTTCTTTTCTTCTAAGGTCATGTGAAACTAGCAATATTTAGGACTCATTACACAAAAACTCATGGAAAAATTACAATAAGATATCTTAATATTATTTCTTTGAGCAATTGAACAAAAGAAAGACGTTTTATTTTTCATGCAACTGACTTTTCTGACTCATTGTTTAGGTGCATGAGGGCCAGATGAAAGAACTGGATTCTTCCATCATCAATGCTGCTGACCTGGACATTCCCAAGGACCACTTGCTGTTCAGCATCATTGATAAACCACGTCACGGCCTTCTCACCAACGTGGTGTTTAGCAAAAACTTTCCTCAGTATGAGCAGCCAGCCAACCATGGCCAGAAGCATGAACTTGTTCACAACTTTTCCATGGAACATCTCAAGAATGGTATGTCATGTTTCCACTTTTATTTGTTGTTGATTTAACAATTTAACCTAGAAAAGATAATAATAAATCACAGAAATAGGAAGTGAAGAAATGTCATTCACCTACTTTATTTATTCCTCAAGGGTTTTCTCTTGGCTTGGGATTAATGTAGGGCATGAAGCTCCAGCTAGCGATAGTAGGTAATGGGAAAGAAAATAATGGGCTTTCTTTTACTTTTAGGACATCGGTAAAAGTGATATTTGTGATTTTTGGTATTTTAGCTCAAACTTTTAATGTCATACTAAAAAATTCCTTTTAAAACTACTCAGATCATGGAACTAAATTTTAAGAGATTTGTCTGCCAAAATTTCCACATATAAAACAAATATAGAACCATATGAAATAATTCATTATTTTCTGAGGAGGCAATCTCTTCTTTAAAAAAATAACACATTAGAATAGGAGCCTGAATTATTTTTTAATTACTCTTTTTAAAGAAGTCAATCTGACCTTATTTTCTATTTATAAAAATACTTTAAAATATTTGAGAAAACTGTGGTTCTAGAATCACGACCTACTCTCACACTCCTTCCTGCTTTCATGTACTTAGTTTCCCAGCCTGGAGGGTCCTTCCCACTCCATCACCTTGGCTAGCCAATACTGTGACGTCAGAATCAGTTTACTGTTGACCTCCTTCTCCTGTGAGCACCCCCAGATCCTCCAAACCATTCCTTTTCTGTGCTTCTTAACACTTGTTCAATGTTTTTCCTACCATCTTTTAATTTTTCCTTTCCCCAGCTAGCGTTGTAAGTCCTCTACCCTAAACTTAATTTTGTAAGAGTTGTACAATGTCATCTCACGTTTGAATGTGAAATGCTAATTCATATATTTCACAATTTTTATCAGTTGCAAAGAAATAAGTTCTGGAGCTTAAAAGATGATATTACCAAATCAATAACCATGTTAGCAAATAATACAAGGTATATTTACAATATTTGTTCAAATTTACAACATAAGAAAAAGGAATAATAAATCAAATTTTACCCTCGAGAAAACTGGTGTTTTAAAAATAACATTCATTTGTTATTGTTAGGTTAAGTACATTTAAAAAATTTAAAAAATGTTCATATAAATTAATATTTTGGTGATATTCTTAGAGATTAGCTGTTCACCTCTATTTTATTTTTGGTTCATTTATGACTACTTTTTTTTAACTTTAGTATATTCTCACACACATCCCAGTACCTCACAAACATATAGAACTTGTAAAACTGCTATCGTGTTATGTAACCTGTTTTATTATTATCAATTATTATAAGCATCTTTTTACTATTTAAATATTAATTGAAAACATGGTTTGTGATAGCTATAGTGTTTCATCGTATGGATGTAGTACATTGTAATCTTATATAACTGTCTCCTCTTTTAAATAAGCAGATAATTTTTCATTTCTGGATATTAAGAGTTACATATTAATAAATTTTTTTTATAAATTTATGTAACAAATATTCGTGCACATCTCAGTATTTATTTCGCATAAATTTTTATAATGAGATAACTTTGTAAAAAAAGGTGAGCATTTATAATACTTTTAGAGAAAAAATTGCCATTGCCACAAAGACATAAACATGCCTATTTTCCTTATCAATGATAGATATTATTTTAAAAAATATTTGCAAATTTGGTAGTCAATAATAGTCTCATTGTTATATTTCTTTGAAATTCTTAGATTATGAATGAAATTGAACATATTTTTATGTTTATTGACCATATATGTTTCGCCTTTTGTGCATTGCCTGATAGTGTCCTTTGCCCGTTTTTCCATTGATTCGTTAATGATTACTATCATTAAATAGTAATATTTAATATTTTTGTCCCTAATGTTACAAATAAGTTTTTCCATATTTTATTTGCCTTTTAAGTCATATTTTTAAGTACAGAAATCAAAAGTTATGAGTCCTCAAATTTGTTCTTTTTTCTCAAGACTGTTTTGGCTTTCTGGGTCTCTTGCATTTCCATACGAATGTTATGTAGGTTTTAAAAAAATAGTTTTATATTTAATTTTAGTTCATCTAGAATTTATTTTGGTTATTTGCTTGAGAAGCTTGAGGTACAGATCTAACTATAATTTCCCCCAAATAATGAACTAATTTTCTCATGCATATAAACACCTCGACACCATTGTTCTGATACAGTTTATTAAATAATATATTCTTTTCTCAGTGAATTTAAATAAGACTCTTATAAAATACTAAAGTATTTAAACAGTAAATTTTAATAAACTCAGTGGGTACTCTTACTATGTAAAACAGTTTAATTTCACACTATTGCACTGACTAATGATCTCTTGCTAATACCAATGGCTTGAAAATTAAAACAGGTTATCTGTGACATGTTTTAAAATTGTTCAATCATCAGAAAGATTTACTTTCTCTACTTTCTCTCTTTTTGTTTCTTCTAGGAATGAGGTTGATGTATGTGCATGATGACTCAGAGAGCCTTGCTGATGACTTTACAATCCAGTTGTCGGATGGGAAACATAAGATACTTAAAACCATTTCAGTAGAGGTCATCCCAGTCAATGATGAGAAACCAATGCTGACCAAGTAAGCTACCTGAAAAGAGTCCCTTTCAGCTTCTCTATGAAAATCTGAGGTCTGGAACACTAGATGTTAATATAGTGTATGTCTTCAGAAAGAAACAAGTATTTGACTACTCTTGTCTGTCACAGTTTGGTCCCACCTACTCAGGCACCTGGAACCTTTGGTGCAAATATTAATGTAACTGCTCCTTAACAGTTTTCAAATGAGCCCTTTAATTATTTGATTTTTCTTTAAAAGTTCTATTTAATTGTAAATAATTAAGAATGACTGAACATATAGTATGAAGTGAACAGTATACTAAATATTTAAATGCACGTACACACGTACCAAAGTGCAATTAATATATAGATTCAACTAAAATGTGATAATTATACCTGCAGACAGCCTTCACTGTGAGTTTGGTCATTCTTCTAACTAAGAGTGGCTGAGGGAAAATATTCATGCCACTTCCTTTATCATCTTGATATTTCATTGTCCACCAGTCCTCGAATATGTTCCATATGAATCAACACCCCCTTGCCACCTGATATCAAAATGATCACTTTTTAAAAATTCTGAGCTGATATTAATTATGGACTTTCTCAATGCCTCGTTCTGTAGTTGATCAGAGTTGGATTCTAGGGTACAGGGTCTTCATCTATTATATTTCTATTGCGCCAGCCATTTCTCTTATTATTGGTAACTTCACAGAAGCATGGAAGATTAGAACTTGAAGCCCAAATTCTTCTCCAGCGCTGGGCACAGAGAAATATCTCCTCTTTGACCACTTCACCACATTAAATATATGCTGCAGTGAGAGACACTGAGTAGTCAGTCCGAGCTTTTATCAGGAAGTGAACAACTTTCCCAAAATATGTAAACTCTGAGTCTCTTCCACTTTGCTGAAAAGAGACCTCAAACAAGTCCCTTCCTTATCCTGCTGACTCTCCTGCTGCTCCCTTATAGGCCACCAGCAGCAATGTCCTTGAGAAGCATTGCGGGAAATACTAACAACAGCTTTTTGGAGGGTTGCATCTCAGACATTAGTTTGACAAAGTATTTAACAGAAATTTCGACTTTAATTCTCTGGCTGGAATGTTGGATTGGCATGACTTGATTTAATTTTTAAAAACGAAAGTTTAAAGACTATCGCAGTATTATGAAACCTCCTTTTCTGATAACTTCACTTTATCCAAGAGGGAAAGAGAGAGGTGAAGACTGGTGTTAATTAATTGCTTGCTATGTGACAGACACTATATTGAACTCTTTCACATATATTATTTCCTTAAATCTACACCAAAATTGTGTGAAGTAGGTATTATTAACCTTACTGAGAAAACTGAGACCAGAAAGGTAAAATAACTTACAAAAGGCAACTCACTCAATTCTATCTGACTTACTATTTCTTGCTGTGTTCTTGCTATTAAACTGCCTAGGATAGCTACATGTACAGAATTACCAAATCTTCCTCAATCCTGTTTCAAAATCCCTCCCTTCTTTTCTTCTCTCCAGTAGAGAAGAAATATTCTCTCTTCTTTCCCTTTCATATGTGTCATTGGGTCTATCACCTCTTGCCTCCCTTCTGAATGTGCTCTATTTTGTTTTTCTCTCCTGCGTCTATACTTTCTCCTTTTTCATTCCTTCTGCTAATAAGACATAGGGAGATAGTGGTGGAGAGACCTAATTCTAGAGGCATACTGTCTTGGTTCAGCCACTTACCAGTGGTGTGACCTTGAACATGTTACTTAACCTCTGTCTACTTCTTTGTCAACTTCTCTGTAAATGAGGAAAATAGTATGTTACTTACAGGGGTGTTGCAAGGTTTAAATTAATTAAAATACATAAAAGCATTTGAAAGACTGGCTAGTACATAGTGCTAGTTATTATTATTGCAAGCAGGGATCTTCATTCTAGAACCGGAAAGGTGATCTAGTCCCTCATTTCTTTCAGTGCCAAACTGTTTGGAAGAATAACTTGTGCTCACTTCTTCTACTTCTGCCCGTTGTCTCCAACTTCAACCACTTTATTAAAGCCGCTCTCTTAAAAGTTATCCTTGCTTTCCGACCAAATCGAATGGCTCTTCTCATCTTACTGGAGCCTGTTAGAGCATTTGATGCTATCTCTTTTATATTCCTCTTAGATGCTGTAGTCGATGCTTTTGGTTCCCTGGGTCACACCCCCTTAGCCCACTTCTGACTGTAGTTGTGGTTGTGGAACATACTGTTCACATGCTCAGTGCCTGGCCCCAATGTCCAAGTATGTAGTTCTACTTTTCTGCCTCAGGGCTTTCTCTGAAGCAGCAGTGGCTTATTCAGCCCATGTCCAGGCACAGCAGAAAACTCTGTGAGGGCAGCCTTCGACCTGTGGGAACTAGTGGATAAGATAAATATCCAGCCTCCCATCCTTCAGAAGCACAATTTGAAGCATACTTTATGTGGTTCTTCAAAGGATCCCTAGCAGCATTGAGCCCCATAGCAGTAAAAACACCCTGTGTTGCTATTTCTTCTTTCTTTCTTTCCCTTCTGTCTCCATCTCCTATTCTGAAATCACTTCCCAAAGAAATTACTTGCACCAAGGTTCTTGTCCCAGGGTGCCTTTCAGTGTAATCTGGACTGCAACATACTTTTTCTCTGCTTCTCTGGGAAGAGAACTCTAGCTACCCAGAAGATTGACAGGGAGAGGGAGAGTAATGTAGAGGGCCACAGATGACCTAAATATCACCAAACTCACAATGAATGGTATGTCATAAAGGATACGTGAACACTTGTAGATAAGTCATTTAATCTCTGTAAGTAGGTTTCTGTCAGTAAAATTAGAATGATAATACCTGGTCCATTTACTTCATGGAGCTGTTATATGAAATAAAATATTAGAAACAAAATCATTTTATAAAATAAATTGAAAAATAAAATTATAAAGTACTTTATATGTAAACAATGGAAGTATATAATTACCTCATACCATATTCGTTGTTGCTAATTGTCTTTTAGGACTTTCATGTGTAAAGTGAAATGAGAGCCTGTTTGACAAGTTTGGCTCATTATTTTCAATACTTTGGATGTTGAATATCGTTTCCTAATTGCTAAAGATTGAAAACTGTAATAGTAATTATGAGTGCCTCCTACTAAAGCAATACCTTGTATTTTCATATCAACCCACACATCTTCCTTTACAGGAAGGCTGAAATTACAGTGAATATGGGTGAAACTCGTATTATTTCTAGTGCTGTTCTTTCAGCCATGGATGAAGACTCACCCAGGGAGAAGATTTACTATTTACTTGAAAGCCTTCCCCAAAATGGGCAACTTCACCTTAAGGTTAGTGGCCTCTTTACTTTATTTTTCAAAATGAATATAGCGGGTATAAATTTTCTCCATACACAGGTTTCTATAACTGAACTTATTCTCTAATAGCCATATTTTGCCTAGAAGTAGAAAATTTAATTTTCCAAGTTTGGAGTAAACTCACACTATTCTAAAATTTCTTACTCAACTTAGGTTAAGTTCAACCAATATTAAGGCTCCCTTTCTCCTAGGATTGCACCTAAATTTGAGGGGAGGGAGTTACCAGAGTAAAAAGCAAGTTGTCTAGTATCTGCTAAGAATCAGTCATCTTTTGAGATTATCTTCATTCCCACCAGATTAAAAAAAAATGTCTTTCAATAGATTTTATTTCTTAGAGGAGTTGTGAGTAACAACACACTGATTAAAATTTATATGGGGAGGCAAAATACCCGAAATATCCAACACAGTATTGAAGGAGAACAAAGTAGAAGGCCTAACATTGCCAGACTTACTATAAAACTACAGTAATCCAGACAGTGTGGGTTTGTTGAAAGAACAGACAAATAGATCAACAGAACAGAATGGAGAGAACATAAATAGATGCACACAAATATAGTCAATTGACCTTTGATAATGGAGCAGAGGCAATACAATGGAGAAAAGATAGTCTTGTAACAAATGATGCTCACCAGTCCGATTCAGACTGTGTGCGTGATGGCCAAGGATGAGCCCAACGGAAATTACAGATTAGTCAATTGTGAAGGTCACTTGAGTGATCCCTCAACATGTTTATTTGAATGGTGTATTAAGGCTAGCAACAATGACTACCAACCATCCCCAACATGATTATTTGACTGAATGCTTAAATTTTAATGTAACGTAGACACAGTCCTCTAAAGGCAGCAAGAATTCATTCTGTGTGGAACAGCTTGATTGTCGTCTTAGACTGTAGGTACCATAGAGAATCAATGAAGAGCAGTCACTGATTTAAACTGAGGTACAGCTGTGTCCTTATTTCATTTCAAAGAGTAATGGAGCAGAAATGCAGTGAGAGCTCACACATTTGGGTGGCTTGGGAACTGAAGTGTTTTGGATCTGTGAAAATCCAGATGGATCCACATTCCCAGTTTGGCACTACATGATTCTCTCCCAGCTCTTTAGGGGTTCTCCAAGTCTCTCCAAGACCAGAGACTGAGACTTCAGGGTTCTTGTTTTCTTCTTGAGTTTCTTTAGTTTTCCCCACCTTGAGTCTGACTCTTAATTTCTTCCTCTTTTGGGGCTTGAAATGATTTTGCTCAAAAATTTGGGAGTGTGAGTGGAGAGAAAGCAGAAGATATCTTTTCCTGTATTTACTTCCTGGGAAAAGGTTGCAAAGGAAAAAGTTAAATAGAATTACAGACTGTCCAGTTTAAAATCTGAAAGAGAATCTGTTTTAAAAATTAAATTTGCAATAGATCTTATGATAGAAACAACAAACTTAATTATTACAATATAATTGGGAGCAGAACATACGTTTGTCCAGGCATCAGGCGTGCAAAAATATTAAAGAAAAGGGAACTTTACCAGATAGAATGAAAACAAGGGATGTGGTAACAGAGGAGAAGAGGACAATGAATTTTTGCCAGGAACTGGGAGTCTGTGCAATAATGTATCAAGGAAAATGTTTTTAAATAATCAGTTTGAATTTCTGTTTTAGTTTCTTAAACCAGACAGAAAATGTGCAAGATAATATCATATAGTACATTTTAAAAATGACATTTTTCTTAAATAATGTCAAATGACTTTTATGATCTATTCTTGGGGAGACCTATGTTGAGAGAATAACAATTAAATTATTCATCAGATACAGATTTATTATTATTATATTTTCTAATACTCTCAGCTTCAGCTCCCCCTAGCATATGAACCTCTTTTAGTTGAAAATACCACAATTTCTGAACTGAATTCTGTACAGAATACATGCTTAACTAATGTTGGCTTATATTTAAAAGATTCTGATATTTGCAATTATATTTTTTGCTGACTCAGGGTAAAATGTAGAGAATGATAGGGAGCTTGATAATTTCCATTGGGCTTTATTTGGTAAGGCTTAAAAATGTATGAGGCATAAGTACATTCATTTTATCTTTGTTTTCTTCAGGTAAGTTCTATAACAAATCAGTTTGAAAATACGGGTTTGATTAATTGTACAGTACATAAACTAAAAAAAATAGGAAACCTCAGGTGAAACACATTTAATATTTAAAGAATCAATTCTAGCAGCTCAATTACCCACCTGCTCTCATTAATTGGAATATTTAATCAGCTATGATTGCTTATGATAAATACCTTGGAAGTAGCATTGCTGTTGAATTGCCACATGATTTTGTCAAAAATCCTTTGGTTGAAGCTATTTCTTCCTAAGATCTTAAATTATTTTAATATATTTTTTGAAAGGAAAAAATAAAGTAAAATAATAAGAAGTTGAGTTTGGAGTTTCTTGGAAATATCATTTATATTGGAGATTTTCAGGGAACAGAGAAAATGTCTACTAACACAGCTTGGAAAGAAAAAAGCACAGGCAGCTGACTAATTCTGGCACATTTCAGATAGGGAGGGACTGGGTCCGTCTCTATCCTGGCATGAAATGCACTCAGGAGGAAGTGGATCTGAACTTGCTGAGATACACACACACTGGGGCAATGGATTCCCCAAACCATGACAGCTTCACCTTCTACCTCTGGGATGGCGACAACAAGTCCCCTGCATTTGACTGTCACATCACCATCAAGGATATGGAAAAAGGTAAAAGCATTTCTACCAAGGTTTATTGGGATTAGCTTTTATAACCAGAAGTGAACTGGTGTAAGCACTCACAGTTTTTCCTTTTTCTTTTTTCCATTCTTCCTTCCTTTGTTCTCTTTCCCTCCTCTTCTTCCTCCTTTTCTTCTTTTATTTTCTCCTTTCATTCTTTATACCTGAAATTCCATCATCTGTGATTCAGTCCTTTGGCTCATCATCTGCTTTGCCTGGGATCTATGAGGTTCATAAGAGTAGCCAATCAATTTGTTATTTTCCGTATTTCAAAAAGCCTGTTGGAAATCCAGCCTTGCCCACAATGTGACTGCATATGCTGCTTTAACTGTCAGGGTGTTTTGCTTTAAGTAAGATTTTGCCAAGTCAATGTGTTTTATCTTCATAAAGTGGAGTTTCAAAGAAAAAATATTTCCAATACAATAATAATAAAGGAAATAATAAGTGCATTTTAAAATAAAAAATAACAAAATGAACTTTGTCACTGAAAAGGTGACAAGTTATTGCTCTTTTCACTTTGGAAATTATAATACACAAACTTTAGGGTCAAGGGAGAAGACCACAAGATAATATGCTTATCTTGAATTAATTAAACAGATCATTTGCATAATAGGACTCAGAACATATAAATGGTGAAAGTAAAAAATACTGGAAAGAAAGCTGAGCAAGAGATACCCAACTATCATCTAGAGGTTATATGAGGAGGATCATATTTCATTCATCTACATAGTCCAGGATCTATATAGTCCCAGGACCAAGCATAGTTTTACACCTTTAGTACATGCTTGGTAGAATGAATGCTTTCTTTTTTTGCCTTGGCAGCCAGGAATCTCAGAGCTATATTGAATTCTTAAGTGCAGTAAAAATCTTACTTCATGTGCATGGTAAAATTATAATTGTCCTGAATCTTTTAAAACAAATTTAGATTGATTGATTCCAAGATGTTTATTTTGGGCTGTATAATAATACATTTTATTTGTTTGTTTCCTGGTTATAAAAATATATTATTTCCTTTAAGTTGACTCTCAGATAAGCTAGATATTACTGTCCACATTTATTTCTCTCTGAAAAAGTAAGACTTGTCCAGGCAAATGCAATACAAGTAATATATCAGGGCAGACAACTAAGCATTAGAGCAGATTATCTTCTTATTACCTTAGCACAATGCATTCCTGGGGAGTACAGTAGGGGTGGAGGAAGGTTCTGTTCCACACAGCAATCTGGGAATTCTTTCTAGCGAGAGGATCTTTCATCTCTGAAGACTTTGGAGTCACTCTGGAAGCGAGAAGCAGAAGACAATGAGAGAATTTCATGGGCTAGGCTTGGAGGTACCTTTCTTCTACACATCCCAGTGGCCAAATTGCAGTTACATGACACCTTATGGGAGGCTGGGCAATAGAAATTCTAGTGATGTGCCCAGGGAAGAAAAGGAAATGAGGCTGGCAAGTGCCTCACTAATCTGCTGCAACTGACATGTGATTATTTTCTAAAAGGATTGTGGACACTTACATCAAGTTAATAGGTACATTAACCTATTAACATTATTAACATTGTCAGAAGTTTCAAATTTCTTCTTTTTTTTTTTACATCTTAGTTTTTTAGATGTATCCTCTTTTTTTCTTAGCATGAGTTTTCCCAAGCTGCAGCATAATTTTGTAACCACCATTGTTCATCTCTAAATGAAACCTGCACTGAGTTGTTAGGCTAAATCATAACTCTAAAATTGAGTATTTGGGTTATTTCTATTTGGGAGGTATTATAAATAACATTAGGCCTTCCAATGTGCTCTGTCTTCTGATTTGGACAGTGGCTAAAATGATGTGAAGATCTTTGAGAGGAGTTTAGAAGGACATCATCTAAAGTTGACCCTACTCCATACTCTGCCGTTACAGTGTTGAAAAACTATTGAGGCAAAACCCAGATGCTCTCTCTCCCCTCAGATCCATCTTCTGCTCCTGATGAAACCTCTTATGGGTGAATTTTGTTTTCCCAACCTTTGTGCATTCTTCTCACTGCTTTGATGTGTTCATCTTTATTCCCTCTGAAGCATGTGGGGCTAGGGTTTTGATTTAAAGTAAGGATGGTCATTGAGTCTACACTGGACATAAGTTGCATGACATTTTGAGTTAAAAGCATAGTATACCAAAAAGACTAAATTGACATCTAAAACAAGGTTTCTCAAATGTTGGTACTATTGACATTTTACTATTGGGATGTATGATATTTTGTTGTAATGGACATTCTTGTGCCTCGTAGGACATTTTGTAGCATCTCTGGCTTCTAGTACTAGAAGCCAATAGCGACTCTCAATTATGACAACCAAAAATGTCTCCAGACATTGCCAAATGTTCCTGGGAGGAAAATGGCCCCTCACTGAGAAGCACACAGCTAAAGTTCTACCTCTTTGATGTTTTATTTTCAGTTTTTGTTTCTTCATGGGACTCAATATCTTTTCAAAATTTTATTGACCATTTGTATTTTTAAATTTAGAATTGGCTTGACATTTACTTCACTCATATTTTCTTTTGGATATTCATTCTTTTAGTATTGATTTATAAGAAATCCCTATATATTAAAAAGAGGGAACAAAATAATATAGTTCGAATTTGTGCTCTTAAGTCAGATGGCTCCACCTTTTATTAATTGTGTAATAATTTGCAAGTTAGCATTTCTACACCTTCGTTTCCTCATTTATAACCCGGAAGTATGATAATACCCTACACTGGTGTGAAGGTGTAAGATCCTTAGCCCTGTGCCTGGCACAAAGTAGAAGCTCTGTATTTTACTTATAACCTTTTTTTAATGTTTGAAATTGTATTATAATCTTTACTTTGTAAAACTCTGCTCCATTAGCCCACGTGTGACCTACTCTACTTCACTCATCCATTCGCTCATCCATACATTCTTTTTAAAATACTTAACAAACACCTGTGCGATCACCATAGGATTCGAGGACTGGAATAGAAACAGTAATGAACATCTACCTCTGTGCATTTCCCATACTCCAGAGACAACCACCATCCTGAATTTTGTGCTAATTATTTTCTTACTTTCGTTTACAGTTTTCTGAGACTTGCTCACAAAAGTAACAAATACTAATAAACTACCTCTGTATTGTATGTAGCTGTAGTTCATTCTTGTCACTATTATGTAAGAGTCAGTTGTATGAATAGACCACAGTTTGTTTACACATTCATCTTTTGAAAAGGCTTTGGGTTGCTTTAGTGTTTTCAGTTACAAACAGGGCTGTGATGACCATTCCGGTATGTGTCTTCTGGGAGCCAGCATACATGTTTTTTTCCAGTACACAGCTGGAGTGGAATCACTGGGTCAAGGCATGTGTGCTAGATATTAAACTTTTTACAAAAATAATGGCAGATTGTGTAACAATTTAAACTTCTACCAGAATCATATGAAAGAGTCTCTTGATCTACATCCGCTTCAATACTTGGTGTCATCAGACTTCTACATTTTTGCCAGCCAGTGGGTTATGAGATGACCAGTTATTTTGTGATTTTGATTTGTATTTCCACAATTATTGAGATTGCAAATCTATCTGCATTTTTATTGGCTATATGTGTTTCCTCTTCTGTGTTATATCTTCCTATTTCTTTTGCCTAATTCTTTCATTAATCATAGTTATATAAACCTTTCTACATTGTATGAGTTTTGAGTTCTGCAGCATTTGACCTTTATTTTTTACTTTTACCTTGGACGTTTTATTTTTTTGAATTGGATTCTTGACCACCACCTCTTCTGCTGTGCAGGTGATATTGTCATCCTTGCAAAACCACTTGTGGTGTCTAAAGATGGCAGAGGTTTCTTGACGACCACCACTCTTCTTGCTTTGGATGGAACAGACAAGCCTGAAGAAGTGCTCTACGTCATCACCTCCCCACCGCAATATGGCCAGGTGGAATATGTCCGCTATCCTGGAGTCCCCATTACAAGTTTTAGCCAAATGGACATAGCAGGACAGATAGTTTGCTATGTACATAAGAGCAAGACACCTGTCTCCACTGACACATTCAGGTGAGCCAAGGAAATGTTTCAGAACCCTTTCCCTGTATTAAAATTTAGAAAGACAAAATGAGGGGAAAAAAATGGGTCATTTTCTAGCTCTGGTATAGCTATGTTCTTCTTCTACTGCCCAGCTGTATAAAGGTGAAGGTACATAATTAAAATGACAACAGCAAGGGCAAGAAATCAGGACTTATTTAAAAATAAACACACAAGCAGATTTAAACGCAAGCTGTTCTACGAGGAGGAATGTGAAGAGCTGAGGATGCCAGCTAAGGAGAGACATAGAAAAATAATTTATCACTTGTTTTAGTATGTTTTTCTATATGAAGAAAAGGTATTTACTAGTAAACATTTGGCATAAGCAGACACTGCCTTGTGACACAATGTGTTCTGGTAACTACATCATAAATCATGTTGTCATATAGTGGATCATATTTCCCCAAAGAAACAGTATTATAATTGGGGTCTGTGCACCTGTTCAGGGATTCTGTATCAAATAAATCATTGGAAATAACAATCTGGTGAAAAGGCAAAGATACAACATTAATAAAAGTCGATATTCATTTAAAATATTGAAATCTGTTTCCAGTCACATAAAGCAAGAGAGACTCTAGAGGATCTATCCTCTAGCAGTTCTCAAAGCTGGCTGAACTCGAGGTCCTTGATGCAAATATAGGTCTTCAGGGCGGGAGTGAGAACCATGAAATTTTGGACTTGCCTTTGAGAGAACTATGGTACATATCCAACCCTGAGTTTTACCAATTAAGAGGGAGGCACTGAGAACATTAGTTCATCTGCCATATATCCAGGGCTTCTGGATAATTTTCATCGCATCAGAACAAACTCTTCAAAAGAGCTCTATAAATGTAGCATAATCCTGTATTATTCAGTGGATTCCTATAAACTATTAGGTGTACTGTTACACCCATGTTCAACTACCACTCTCTATTATATATTTTATCTATCTAAAGTCAATATGTCTGCTATAAACACTGTTTAAACGTCAGTAAAGATGATTTTGCTTATCTTTAGTATTTAGTGTGATTAATGTAGTTCAACTGTTAAATAATAAATTCAGGGAAGTTTGAACTAATTTCTTTTTTTCTTTTGATAAATGTCCTTAAAAAGTGATAATCATTTGATAATCATTTGATTGATCACTATCTTTATCACCGATTCAGTGCTCGAATGTTACTAGTCATTAACAAAATAAAATGAGATATAAGGATTCTTCTTCACACTGGTTCTTTTGCTCAAGAAGTGGTATAGAATGCTCGTTGAGGCGCTGGCTTGAGGTCAATTATGGCCTCCCTTACTTTGTCCATTTACTTCCAATTATTACCTCCACTAGCCTACATCAAGTCACACATCCTCCTGTGCTCCTATTTCCTCTTCTGTGAAAAGGAATGATGCTTATAGTACCTGCCTTACAGAGTCATTGGGAAGTTTAAATGAGCTTATACATATAAAGTACCTAAAACAAAATGTGGCACATAGGAAGAACAAAATAAATATTAGCTGTTATTATTACTACTACTATGGTTGTTATCATGTTTTTATATTCTTTCCTTGGCCTCCTTTTCCCCTTGGATTTTTACAACACCAAGCATAGTCTTAGAGGAGGAAAGAAGTTACAAAGATTGTTCTTTTTTCCATGTTTACTAATGGAGAGTGATAGTTCTTGGTTTAATACATGTATATCAGATTCTGGGCTTTTAATTTTACATTTGTTTTTTCAGAACTTCTTGCTCTTTTCTATTCCTCCTTCCCCCCAGTCAGTGCCCACTAGAGAGTCTGGTGAAGACATTAATAACTGTATTGGAGAAACCAGTGTCCCTGCTGAAGAAACCAATGAATAAATGTGTAAAGATGTTCAAAAACGAACGTTAGGTATTAATCAGCTGGTGGTAATGAGCTGAGAGTGAAAAACAAAATCTCCATATGTGAGGATTGGTGATACTGTAAAGTTTTCCTAATTTATACTCATAGAAAGTCATACTAGATGGCATTTTAGAAATCATTTATCCCAGGAATTTCTAAATTTCTAGATCCTCAAGAGAGTTACTTAGGAGATTTATATAAATACGAACTCTTAGGCCTCACTGCAGAGAAATGACTCCAGTAAGTCCTGTCCCAGGAGTCTGTATTCTTTAAAGCTCTCCAGGGGATTCTGATGCTGTCAGGACCAGCAATCACTGGTCTGGTCCAGTCCATTTTTCTAAATACGTTCTGAAAAGTTTTGAGGATATACAGAAGCTCTCTCACAGCCTCCCAGAGACAAAAAAATGAAGAGGTTGAATTGGTGAGGCTCTGGGTCCTCTCCCCAATTTATTAATAGAGCCTTTTTTGGTTTTGTGTTTCGATGGTTTGATTTTTGGTTTGTTTTGCACACTAGGCTTCTTCTGGGCAAGGTCTTCTCTTAGCAAAAAGGCTATGGCTCTATTTCTTAAAGTGAGTGATTTGTACTAGTAGTGATATAAAGATTCAAATGAGGTGGGCTGGCACAGGAAGAAGGGAATCAAGTGTGAGAAACTATTCCCTTTTAGTTCTCTCCTTCCTTCTGATGATTTCAAGAAGGAAGTCTCAGGTTAATGCTAATATGTCCTTAACAGCTTTTCAATGTTTACTGTTTTCCCATTTTTAACAAGCAACAATATCTATTTAGAATTAAAAACATACTTTTCTTACATGTATTTTTGTAGTATTCAGAAAATTTTTAGTAAAGTTTTAGTTTTCAATAGTTAAAAGATTTCCTATCAAGTATATTTATTTAGTAAAAAAAGTCAGTTGATATAAAGAAAAATGTTATATAATAAGAGTACAGGTATTACAGGCAAATGGCAAAAATTATGAAGGTGAATTTTGAATGACTCAAGATTAAGAAACAGGTCTATAAGCAGAGAATAAACAAACAACAAAGGTTGAAAGCATTGATTTAGCCCAGTCCTTTCATTTACATGAAGGAAAGCCAGTGTTGCTTGAACATCTACAACGCATCAGTCTATTAGACTCTTTAGTGTATATATTTCCTTCCACCAACCCCTTAAGAGTGAGGGTTTGTTCCCATTTTATGCATGAGAAAACTAAGGGTCCAACAGGCAAAGAAAGTCACCTTAACTGACATAGCTGAGTATCAGAGCTGAATTTGGGCCGAGATTTCATTTTGGAGAGTTCTTTACATTATACCTCTTTACATTGTACCAATAATTTGTGGAGAATCTGTACTTAATGCAAAGGAACCTCCTCAGTGTGTCATTCTGATATTTGGCCAGCAGTTTTACGTATTATAATGGAAGCATGTAGCATCTGCCCAAGACCCTTGTTTTAATCTTGTCATTTTCCTAACCGAATCATGGACTGCTGTGTTGTTTGTCAAGTGGCGCTAAACCAAAGCTGAAAGCCTATTTTAATGAAAGTATGATCATGGTGCTTTTAAAAAATTAAATATATGCAACCAACCTAATCACCTAAATTTATGTTGCTTGCTGTTAAATCTGGCAAGGAATTTGGCTGGGTAGTGGAGATAAATTCTGTGGCAGAGGATTTTTCCCCCCTTCTCTTTTTAATGTAAGATACGGCAACATTAATTAAACAGGGTGTGGGGCGGGGGAGTTTAATGGTCAGATTTTACCTTCTGCAGAAATATTTTGTGAATCATAAATTTCTCCAGCATTGTTTGGTGCTGCTGGCCTGGAAGAAAGATTTGGCAGCACATTCTAGGACAGATGACACCAAGTGATTAGCAAGCTGACTTCAGCTGCTGGCAGCCATGTACTAAAAGAACATGCTAATGTCCTCCATTTTGACATGCCGGCTGGACTTTTTTTTCCTGAGGAACTGGCTCTATTTATGATTCCATTTTTATCCTTTAAATGCCATGACAGATGGCAGATTCTTCAGCCAACTCCATTGCCAGGAAATGCAGAAAGCCTGAAAGCACCATGGTAATGGTGAAATCAGACCAGGCAGGCACCCAGACAAATCTGAGAGTCATTTCCCAAATTTCATCAGAACAGTGGTCATCTTGGCTGTGTCGCTTCTCAGGGAAGTATAATAAGGGAAATTAAACAAAATAGATTCACAGAAGGGGCCGCTACCTCGACACTTCCAGCTTCTTAACCTTGGAACGGATGTCATCGTAGCAATGGCACTGTTGTTTTAAAACTTGAGAATACATTTGGAGGGTTTCTGTTGGGGGAGGGAGGGGAATATTTAGAATATCATCTGATTAACTTTTGAAGACACGAACAGCACTGACCTTGTTGTACTTGTTCCGCTAGGCTTATTTTGACTGGGAAGCCAACCATGACTGTGCACTCTGTCTCTTTGTCTGTCTTGTCTGTCTCTCTCTTTCTTCCTAATAGTGTTTAGTAGTTTGCATTGTTACTCGTAAAAGTGAATGATGTGTTTGATCCAGTCATGTTTAGAAATTGCATCCTTTTCACCACTGGCTTATTAGCTTTAGGTCAATGCAGACAGCTGCCTTGGTATCCCAGCTGGGAACACTGGCCTCAGTAAACATATTTCTTTCTCTTATGTGGTCCCTGCCCTGCTTGCCCTCATTCCCATCTGTCTGATGGCAGGCTGCCGATATCCGACATGGTCAGATCCCCATCATCAGGCAGAGAAGAGTTTGAAATGGACAGCCTGAATCATAAGACAACTTCAGTGACCTCACACAGGTCACACACTTGTAGATAAATGCAGCTGTCCTGATGATGAGCTTTGAGGACCCAGTTAGGAATTTTCAGAATTTAGTCTCTAGAGAAAATAGTCAGAATCACATATTCAAAATGGCTGCCTCCGGTTGAGCCCCTGTCAGTCACTGGAGCTCCCACTTAACCTCCTTGCTCATGACCCCTGTCTCTCCCCTTTTATCCCTTTCCTTCTCCACTGATATTTGACATATTTTAACGGAGCAAAAGTCTTTAAGTCCACAATTAGTGCTAATACAAAAAATACATGTCTTTGGGTTTAAATTTGTGCTAAACCGTCAAAGGCTGGTTTAAAACTCTTCACAAGAGCATATTTTGAAATAGGGATCTGGAAAAGAATAGAGAGCCAGTTTATTTGTGGAGGAGGGTAAAATGGGAGACATGAAACATGTTTATTGAGGGATTAAATGGAAAAGGGGGAAATCGAAATCACTGAGGGAACGCCTAGCTTCCTCCTTGTTTTACCTCTAATCAGGTGATAGGCTTCAGAAAGGAAATGTGAAAAAATAGCAGGAAAACAATAAATAAAGGTATTATTCCATGAAAAGCTTTCCCTGAGAAGTAGACCATGATTTTTATACCTTATAATGCATATCACTTGACCTTTGAAACTGTCGAGGTGTCTAATAAGAAAAAAGTTGATATTTTTCTGGGTCCTCTTCTATTTTCTGGGTCCTCTTCTATTTTCTTTTTTATAAAAAGAACTAATTTTGTAAACATTTCATAATCCAGCAGTGAAATTACTCTATTTGGTTAGAATTTATTTATCAAAAGTTCAGCTTTATAAAAGGAAAACTGATTGTTTTATTTTAAGGAAACAAGGTGATTTTGCTCAATCTACAATTCTAAAGTTAATTCAATACCCTTATTCAGGCTGTAAAATAATGCTGTGGGGAAAAACCAGGTCACATTCTTTACAAGGTAGGTGTGTGAAATGTTGAAATTTGCTTTGTTATATTTCTCTTAGCAATTTTAAGGTTTTGGACATATATTTACTTTTCTATGCATCATATTTTTCTTGCAGGCAGTCTTATCAACTAGATAATTAAAAAGCTCAGAAATTTTAGCCTCGCCTTCAAAGCAAAATCTGTATCAGCCAAACTCATCTCCCTTTACTTTTTGTCCAGCTGCTCTTTTCCCTGAGTCTGTGCCTCAGGCAAGGTGGTCCACTTACTGCACTCACACAACCTGGTTTCAGGTTCCTTCAGGTTCAAAAGCAAAGCAACAACCCTTAAACCTTGAAGGACAAGAGACATTTTGCAAAGAATAAAGAACTTGGAAGACAAATGTGTCAGATTAGTAAAATAAATACAAACTGCATATTTTCTCTAGTGCAAAAAAAAGAACCCACAAAGACAATTCTTATATAATTGAATGCTATAGTCAACTAAAATTCTTTTCAGATTTTTGCATTCATGGAATATGAGGGTATTATCCATGAATATTTCCAGCAACTACGGTCCATAGAAAAACTAATAGACACAACTCCATGATTATTTTAAAGTACATGTTTTGGGTGTATGGCGAATTTGTCAATTCCATTTAAGAATAGTGATTTCTTAACTTTTTGGAGTTATAATAGTATATTTTGTTTGCTTAATTTCATGATACTCGATTCTTTTTAAAATAAAAATTACACATTGAAATGTTCTAAAAATAAATTAGTTTTATTTTGAGATTGGCAGTGGTGGGTGGAATGTAATTTAGTGATCAATATAATCAAAAGCACTTTATGGTATCACAAACTCAAGATTGTGAGATTTTGCTTACCTTAAATTTGTATTTCAGCTTTCTCTTTATAATTCTGCAGAGGTGCTCAGGCACCACCACTCTTTCTTAGCGGATTGCTAAACCAGGTTTATCAAAAACTCTGCAAGAGCAAAAGACGTGAGGTCCGAAGACCTGGGTTCTAGTTCCAGCTCTGTCTCCTACCTACCTTGTGATCTCCCACCGCATTTCTGAACTTTCTTCTATAATTTTCTCTTCTTTAAAGCAGGGAAGAAATCCTTGTCTATCATAACTCCTACATATTTTGTAAGGGGCAAATGTAGAAGCACTGAAAAAGTAAGGGATTACAGCATCATATGATATTTTAGAGTTGTTTGATACTTAGCGATCATTTGGTCATCTTTCGCTTTACAGAAGAGTGAAAATGAGGCCCAGAAAGGGGAAATGAGACACAAGTATATAGCCGAGTAATGTCATCTGCCCCTAAGAAATATACTACAAATATATGAATACAGTGAATTAGCCAAATTCAGCCTACTCAACACTTTATTGTATTGGCCTCAATTATTAGTCTTAAAAGTTTAGCTTATTAAATTTCCACAAAAAAAATACAAATGCAAAAGTATAAATACATAAAATGAGTATACTCTTTAAATTCATACAGTGGGTCTAATTGGATATGAAATTCCTATATGGGGCAAGGAACTAACTAAGCACTGATAAGCCTGAGAAATATCATTGGCAGAATTAGCCTGCTTCATCACAAGAGTCTACCATCAATATTAATGAGAAAATACTTTTGGTTGTACATTGGACAATTTGTGTGTTACCTAATGACTGGTTTAATGAATAGATGTCCTTCTGAAAGATCTGCCCTTGATTTTTCAATTGAGTCCCAACACGACATATCCTCTAGTAAAGGTGTGTGTTGTTATCATTTCATTCCAGTAGATGGTGACACAAGAATCCATGCTGAAGGCTGCCTTGCCTCTCTTTGCCAGATTCATCGTCAGCAATGGACTGCAGACCAAGCATGGCGTGTTTGAGATCATCCTGGAGACTGTGGACAGAGCCTTACCCGTGGTGACCCGGAACAGGGGGCTGAAACTGGCTGAAGGGGCCATGGGCCTGCTTTCCCCTGACCTCCTTCAGCTGACCGACCCTGACACTCCAGCAGAGAACCTCACCTACCTTTTGGCCCAGCTCCCACAACATGGCCACCTCTACCTGCAGGAAACAGTGCTGCTTCAACACAATTTCACTCAGCAGGATATAGACAGCAAGAATGTGGCTTACAGGCACTCAGGAGGAGACTCTCAGATTGACCACTTTACTTTTGTGGCCACAGATAGGACTAACCAAGGCTTTGTTGTGGATGGGAGAGTGTGGCAAGAACCTGTTTCATTCACCATCCAGGCAAGTATGACAAATATACAGTTTCTTGCCACAGATGTGGAGAAATTGACTTTCAGAACTATTTCCTTATCTCCTTCCTTTTCATTCAAAGATTTACTGTGCATCCAGGCACCAAGCAAGGCACCAGACATACTAACATGAGTATGTTAGTATGTTAGTATCTCTAACCTAGAGGTAAGAGACTTACCTCTAGGAATTTGCAGGAATTGGTCCCTGAATATGAGCTAATGACTGACCTTAAGAGTCATTGGTAGGTAGTACAGAAAGAAACAAAATCCACGGGCTTTGGAGTCAAATACACCTAGGTTGAAATTTTACTTTGCCATTTATTAGCTGCGTGAACTTAAAAGAGCTCTTTAACCCTTCCAATTCTACTTTTCCTTCTTTGAAAAACATGCCTTACAGCATTGTGGTAAGAATTAAGTAGGATTAGGTATCCAAGGCACCTACATATTGCCTGAAACATATTAGATATTTAATGTCTTAAAACTACTGTTATAATACCTAACTATACTTTTATGATACTTATTGGTCCATGTCACCTATTGGCCTGTTAGTGGCTTTCAACTAACCATATGAAAACTTACAAGGCAGCATGAATATTACACATGTAATAATGATGAGTATAATATTTGTAGCAGCTGTAATTTTTTGAGTGTTAACTATAAGTCAGACCCACTTTACATATTTAATTTTCATAAAACTTCTATAAGATACATTTTATTTTTTCCATTTTATAGATGTTCAGAAGTTTAGAAGTTAAATAATTTGATCAAACATACCTAAAAACCTCAAGTCTTTCTGATCCCAATTCAGTGTTCTTTTTGTGGCACTACATTGCCACATTTGTGTTGACTATTATGATGATTCTTGGAGGGCATAATACTTTTTTTTTTTTTTTAGTCAAAATAGATCAAGTATGTTCTGGCTCTCAAAGCCTTGAATCTGCTCTTCACCCTATTCTGTAGTTCACCCTATTCTATATACCTCCACCAACGGCAAAAAAATATATAAATCTGTCTCTTACCTCAGTATACTTTCTGATTATGTAAAATAATAATAATTTTCCTTTGGTCTTTAGTCTCTGTACTAGTCAGTATTCTCTGGAGAAACAGAAGCAATAGGAGATATATATATATATATATAGTGAGAGATTTTTTTTTCAGGAATTGGCCCACACAATTATAGGGTCTGACATCCAAAATCTTCAGGGCAGGCCAACAGGATGACAATTCCAACAGGAGTTGGTTTTATAGTCTTGAGTCCAATGGCAGCCTGGAGGCAGAATTTCTTCCCCTTCAAGGGACTTTCATCTTTTCTCTTAAGGCCGTCAACTGATTGGATGAGGCCCACCCACATTCTGGAGAGTGATCTGCTTTATTCAAAGTCTGCTGATTTAAATGTTAAATCACATCTAAAAAGTACCTTCACAGCAGTAGCTAGACTGGTGTTTGACCAAACAACTGGGTATCATAGATCAGCCAAGTTGACACATAAAATTAACTACCTCGGTCTCTATCCACGATGAGATTTGAGTAGAAAGGTGGGGAGTCATGATAATATAGAGTGGGTGTTTGATGAGTTATTGGCACTGGGGAAGTCCAGAATAGATAGTGAAATAATGATGTGCTAGGAGAAGAGAGAAGGTATTCATAGCATTGACACAGTATGTGAGAAGTACTTTGTACTTAGTAGGATTGTGTTTTTATTTCTTATTATGTTTTCATTGTAATTAGTCTCATCTCACTCTTCAGTCTATTAATATGTTTTTCTTGACTCCTGAATCCCCTCATCTTAAGGAGCGTGGTTATTGTAAGAGACTTACCTCTAGGAATTTGCAGAATTTACTGATAGGAAAATGTTAGATATATGTTCTAAAGGTTCTTTTTCATCTAAAGTACAAGATTTTTACTTGCCAAAAAAATTTATTATATGTAAAAAAACTCAGAAAGAAAGCCTCAAACTTTCTCCCATAATATCCCTAAATGCCCTGGTCTCTCTGAGCAGAGAGGTCAAGAGGTTTAGGAAATGTTACCACTCTCAGCCCCAAGCAGTGCAGGAGAGATGACCCCGTCTATTGCCTTTAAGAGCTTTTTTGGCAAGACAATATGATGTCATCCACTACTGAGTGATGAATATGTACAATTAAGTTTCCCAAGTGTAGGTGTACTATTCTTACCATTCTAACCTTGGGAGCTTTGGGTGGCAAAGCTACTGGACTTAAACACAAAATACAGGAGCATATTACTGATACCAGCAGGCACTAATCTGACATTCATTTTGTATAAATAAGGTCTGTCTTATTTATACAAAATTACTGTAATCTTGCTACAATGATTTCTGTAATCTTCCTTAAAATGGTTTGTGGCTGGAGGTGAGGGACAAAGGACCAGCATCACTGCTTTCTCTGGTTTAGGCATGTCCCAGATTTTCAGTAAATCCAACACAAGTTATCTTAAGGATATAGCCTTCTTCTCCTTTTTTTGAAAAAATAAATCATTATGGTATCAAGTCAGTACGCTTTGGGGTCATTTCTTACATGGCTATAGATGCATCTCTCCCCCATGAAAGCCTTCCCTTTTCCTTCATCTTTCCTAATCCCCAGCCACTCTTCAGGGATTCTTATTTCTTTATAAAACCGTCTCTGATTATTCCAGGTCAAGGATTTTTTCTGTTCTTGTACAGAACCTACCAATACAGGACTCCTTAAAACATTACTTATATGCCTTGTTTTATATTTTTAAATTCCATTATTTGTGTTACTGTATCTTACTATATGACCTTTTATGAACATAGCCTTCTTTAAAAAAAAGTCTTACACTCCAATATTTTTAAATGCTTCTAATATATTGAGACATAAGACCTGCTTTTGAAGAATCTAGAATTTTAATAAGACTAGGATACATTTTAGCACAAGTATGACCAAAGGCAAACAGGGGACCATATAATAATATTAAAAAAAAAATTATCAAAAGTATTTATTCCTCTTGTAACACTTTTGTTTATCAACTTTGAGAATTTCTTACATGGCTTGAATTTCTTACATGGCTTTATTTTTCCTCTTCTGATATTACCCATCTCTCCTCCTGGCTGCAATATCTATAGGAGATAAGAACTTCTCCCCTCCAAAGGCCACGAAAACTATATGACTTCCCATCCCCCACCTGACTTTACAGCTCTGAGGTGGCTGTTTATACTTTTGGGGAGAGGAGAATGACTATAACTTTTGAAAATATTGCTTTTTCAACATAAAATAATGTTATTGTAAAGAATTCATAAACTACAGTTAAAGACAAGAAAAAAATATCCTTTACAATCATATCAGTCAAAGACAACTATCATTGGTGGCTTCTTTCCATTTTTTTATTCTGTGCAATAACAAGATAATAATATATGTACTATTATGCATACTGCCTGTTTCTACTCTTCATTATATTGTGAAAATGTCCTCATGTCATTAAATCTTCCTTGAAAACATAATTTTTAAAGGCTGCATAGCATTCAGTCTTAGGTAGAGATGGTTTATAAATCCCATGTTGGACTTTTATGTTTTATGGAACTTTTGTTAATTGCTGTTATAAATTATATTTTAGCGAACATCCATATATACACATTTTTGTATACACGTCTAATTATTTCTGCAGATATACCGAGAAAAGTGAAAGTTTGGGATCAAAGTATATGCACATTTCAGGATACATATATGACAAATTTCTCTTTAGAATATTTTTGCAAATTTGCACTCCCATCAGCAAAATATAAAAATATCTGTTTCTCCAAACATTAACAACGTGATTTATGATTATTTTTTCTTTGAAGTATAGTTGACATACAATATCATGTTAGTTTCAGATTTTACAACATAGTGATTTGACATTTATATACTTTACGAAGTGATCACCATAATAAGTCTAGTAGCCATTTGTCACCGTACAAAGTTATTAGTATATTATTGACCATATTGCCTATGCTGTATATTACATCCTTGTGACTATTTTATAACTGGAGGTTTGTTCCTCTCAATTCCCTTCACCTTTTTTGTCCATCACCCATTGCCCTCTCCTTTAGCAACCATCAGTCTGTTCTCTGTATCTATGAGTCTGTTTCTCTTTCATTTGTCTATTTGTATTGTTTTTTTTTTTGATTTCACATGTGAGTGAAATCATATGGTATGTGTCTTTCTCTTTCTGAATTACTTTTATCATAACAACCTCTAAGTCCATCCATGTTGTCACAAGTGACAGTATTTTTATACCTGAATAATATTTCATATATACCACATCTTCTTTATTAATTCTTCTATCAGCAGACAACCAGGTTGCTTCCATATCTTGGTTATTGTAAACAATGCAGTAATGAACATGAGGGTACCTACCTATACCTTTTCAAATTAGTGTTTTCATTTTCTTTGGTTAAATACCCAGAAGTGGAATTACTGGGTTATATGGTAGTTCTACTTTTAATTTTTGAGGAATCTCCATACAGTTTTCCACAGTGGCTGTACCAATTTACAATCACGTCAACAGTGCATTTCCTCAACAACTTCGTCAACACTTGTCATCTTTTTTATAATAGCTATTCTGACAGGTATGAGGGGCTAGATAGCTCATTGTGTTTTTGATTTGCCTTTCCCTGATGACTACTGATGCGGCGCATCGCTTCATGAGTCTGTTGGCCATCTCTATGTCTTCTTTGGAGAGATGTCTATCTAGGTCTTCTGGCCATTTTTTAATCAGATTGTTCTTTTAGATGTTGAGTTGTGTAAATACTTTATATATTTTGGATATTAATCCCTTATTAGATATGTCATTTGTGAATATCTTCCTCCATTAAGTAGGTTGCCTTTTTATTTTGTTGATGGTTTCCTTCACTGTGCAAAAGCTTTTTAGTTTGATATAGTCCCATTTGTTTATTTTTACTTTTGATGCCCTTGCCTGAGGAGACATATCTAAAAAATTTGCTTAGACTGTTGTCAAAGATTTTATTGCCTTTATTTTCTTCTAGTTTTATGGTTTCAAGTCTCACATTTAAGTCTTTCATCTCTTTTGAGTTTCTCTTTTGTATAGTGTAAGTAACTGGTTCGGTTTCTTTTTCACTTTTCTTTTCTTTTCTGTTTTCTTTCTTTTTTCATGTAGCCATCCAATTTTCTTAACACTATTTATTGAAGAGACTGTCTTTTCCTGATTATATAGTCTTGCTTCTTTAGTTGTAGATTATTTGACCATATAATCATAGGTTTATTTCTGGACTTTCTATTTTGTTCCATTGATATATGTGTCTGCTTTCTGTGCCAGTATTATACTATTTTGATTACTGTAGCTTTGTGTAAAGTTTGAAATAAGGAAGCATATTACCTCCAAGTTTGTTGTTCTTTCTCAAGATTGCTGTGGCTATTTGGAGCCTTTTGTGATTCCATATAAATTTTAGGATTATTCTAGTTCTGTGAAAAATGTCATCGTTATCTTGATAGGGATTACATTTAATCTGCAGATTGCTTTGGGTAGTGTAGACTTTTTAATGATATTAATTCTTCCACTCTTCCATGAGAATGGTATAGCCTTCCATTTATTTGTGTCATCTTCAACTTCTTATGATTATTTTTGTTAATTAAAAAGGACCTTGCCAACTTGAGAAGAAAAAATATTTGATTGTTACAAAATTCCATATGGAGAAATGGGAACTTTTCCCAACCCCAAGACAAATGTACATGTTTGTATATATGCTCCCATAATTTTACCTATGTATAAACATATATGTATTAGTTTTGAACAAAAATGATATTATAGTCATCTTGTATTCTGCAATTTGCTGTTTTATTGTTCTCAGTTAACACTACATCATGGAAATTATTCATCATCAGTTCATCCCATCTCTTCCTTTTTATATCATCACATACAAGAAAAATTTACAGACTTATCATTGACACTTATTCCTTCTCTTTAGTGAACTAAGATTAGCAGTAATTTTTGGATAAATTAAGTTAAGAATTGAAGAATGAAGGTAGTGTTCTTACATGTGTTTTCTAGCATTATTGGTGAATTGTGCTGATCCATCAAAACTCCTCCATCCCTAACTACAAGTTATTCGCAAGATGGACTTAGCTCCATACCGTAACTGAATGAAGCCCTTTGTAGTGCTTGAACCTATACACCCCTTCCACTCATGAGTAATCGTCCATCCACTGTCTTCACAAATTGAGTCCACCTGTTCAGTTACCTGGTTCTCATCCTCAATGAAACAAATTCACAAATGCCTATAGTCACTTCTCACTTTTTTCTTACTAAGATATTTCTATTTTTATTGAACGTTTTTGCCATTTAAACAAAGACATGCCAAAAAAATGTTCGTTGCATTTGTAAACCTTATAACTTTGTTTCTGTACATCACCAAGTACTGGGAAAATGGGGATATCCTTCTGTGGATCTAACAATGTTTGCGATACAATTCTTGGGTCAATTTTAATGTATTCATTCAGCAGATATTCCCTGAGCTCCTGTTATGGTTCAGGCACTGTGCCAGTTGCAGGGAATAGATAGGGGGAATCAGACATAGTGTCTGCCCTCAGGGAGCTTATTTCCTAATGGGGGAGACAGACAAATAAATAAAGCTGTGTTAAGATTTACAATAGAAAGTTTACCTCTGTTCTCGGCACTATGGTATTTGCTGAGGATATTGTGAACAAGACAATCTTTAGCAGAAATTAACAAATGAGGAGGATAAGAAATCTGAAATTTAGGAGAGTTTGTCATTGTTAATCATTAAGTCTCCAGAGGGATGTATAACATTGTATGTAATTATTGACAACTCAGGTGGACCAGTTGGACAAAACAGCCCCCCACATCGTACATGTGCATTCCCCTTCTCACATAGCACTTCTAAAAAATGGCTGTTATGGAATTTACATCACTTCCCGTGTGTTGAAGGCATCGGACCCTGACACCGATGATGATCAGATCATCTTTAAGATTTTACGAGGCCCCCAACATGGACATCTGGAGAACACAACAACAGGTACTGCCTTCCTTAATCCTTGTAATTGCTCATTTTAAAATACCCAGTGGCTGGCAATGCTAGAGAGTAATTTAATTAAGTGCAGGCCCATTTGGTAAACATTCCCCAGGGCTTACTGATACATGCAGTTTATAAATCAATACCAGCATTAAAGAGGGTTTGAAGCTGTGCTTTCCTAAATTCATCTTGAGTGGGAGAACCACATATTGATGTATTATTTTATTGTATGACGTCTGTTGTTTACAACTTTTTTTTCCAACAGCCAGATTATAATATATTCAGAGGAATATTTAATGTCAGGACCAAATTCATATTTGCGACTAATTTTTTCTATCATAAATTCTAAATTATGTCAGTCATTTAAAAAAATTCTGGGTTTTTTTGGTAGAATGATTTCTCTGGATTGTATATTATTTCTGCTTTATAAAGACAATGTTCAAAATGTATCACTAAAAAAGATGCCACAGAATTATAGAATTTATTACTGTATCTTTCTACTCTCCCTCTAATATTACATTTTCTTTAAGACACAATATTTCTGAGACAAAATAAATTTTAAAGACTAATTTAAGTTCATTGCATATGAGTTTTAAGATAGTTGTAATAATGTTAATTTCCTTTAAAAATATACATTGGCTATTTTTAAAGCTGAGTTTAAAATAAAATAGCCATACAATTTTATCAACTCTTTTAATTTTTTGTTTAATTTCTCATTAAATTCATTTATTTCTTTTTTGTAGGTGAATTTATCCATGAGAAATTTAACCAAAAGGACTTAAACAGTAAGACCATTCTTTACATCATAAACTCATCTTTGGAATTTAATTCAGATATCATGGAATTTCAAATCATGGACCCTACAGGGAATTCAGCTGCTCCTCAAATGTAAATTATTTTGCTTATTCCATAATCCTGCATATAATGTCCAGAATGTATCTGATTAGGAAAGTGAAGTGTTTTTTTTTCAAACAGAATCTAAGAGGATAAATTGACGATTTCACAAGCTCATGGAATTTATTTCGGAGAGGGATTTGTCTTTCTATTACTGCTTGATAGTGGGAAAGCCAGTAGCTTTACAGAGTATGAAAACATTAAAAAGTTAAGTTGTATAGTGCTAGGGCATTCAATTTTTGCATGTAAATGCATATACCTTCACACACAGAAAGGTTTCTGTCTTGACAGTTCACTGGCACCTAGGACTGAGCTTGCAGGCTTGTGTACAAATCATGCAGCAAGGGGTCACTCTAGGACTGTGTTAGTAACCATAGTTTCATAAAATATCTAGAGTGGGAAGAATGAGGTAGTCAGGAACAGTTAGCAAAACAGCTCTTTCCTTCAAAAAGAAAGAAAGAAAGAAAAAGAAACAAACAAATGATTACTTAAGACTGCCTTTAGAAGTTAATAAACCTATCATAGATAAGATTAAGATGGTGTAAAGAGGAAAATGGTCTTGGAGGTATTTAGTGACAGAAGTATATATGATCCTCAGAATGACAAGAATAACAAATCCTCAAAATTAACTAGATTTACAGATTGTAATAATCTCAGTCATGGGTTCCTATTGTAGACTTTTCTTGACTGTAGGTAGACCTTGAGTAATTTATCAGCTATCCGATAAGTATAGAAAGGTTATTCATAGTCTAGTTCTTGTGCTGTGTTTTTCCTTTCTTTTTAAATCTGGTACCCTTCCAAGCCACTTCCAAGAAAAGTTGTTCATCCTAGTTTTAGTGTTCACCATATCCTAGTCAGACTACACATTGTAAGTGAGTATAGCACCTTTATGGAAAACAAATTTTCCTCTGCTCTCTTCGTTCTTGCTTTTTATTTTTGATCCTGGATTGTAGTTCCAGATTTCACCAGCAGAGGTCTCTGTAGTCATTGTTAGGAAAAACTGGCATCCTCAAAACTAACAAACAAAACCATCCCCTACCCAGTTTCCCAGGGTTCCACACCTACATTGCCTTGATAAAGTGTAGTACCTGGCCCAGATTTATTAACTCGAAAGATTTTTATTGACTGGCTACTATATGCCAGGTGCACAGTACTACAAGCTGGTAAATAGACATGAACAAGGAAAACCTTACTTCTGACATGTAAATATAATCGTGAGATTATAAAATTAAAACAGATGACCACCACCCATTAAACAGCTCTTGCTTAAGAGAAATTGTTCCTCCGGATTATACATATATTTACATAAAATATATGAAGTACTTGCAATTTCAGACGAACATCTTCCAATTCTCAAGAATATGTAAAAAGAAAAAAAGTTCTGCTCCAAAACATTACTAAATTAACTTCCCTTGTTTTTTAATATTTCAACTAAAACCATATGAATAGTGATCAAACTTGCTACTGATCTAATGCTAATAGCTGATCCTCCACATGTAAACACAGCATAGCTGATAGAGAATTTTTTTTCCAGCAATGGTGCTAGATTGATATTATTTCACTTATTTCTTGCAATTACCAAGGACATTGCTTTTGAAGATGATTTACAGTTTTAAATAATCCTCAGATTCATAAGAGATTCACAGAAGAATTTATATCCTTAATTGAGGCTATTTTAAATAGGCTTCTTCTTGTGTTAGATATCAATTTTAGGCACTTATGCTGAAGACGTTTCTAATTCAGCTTGAAATGATTGGAACCAATGGGATGAAATGATGTACAATACACCTATTAGGTATTAATCCAAAAATAATTTGGATTTGATTCTGAGATATTAAGTTGTTTTCTTTAAAGTAGATAGGGGAAGATAGAAATTAGTCAGCATTTACGTCCATGATTTTTGATTGGTATAGTTGCCTCATTTATTAGATGTACATTTTTCCATTAAGATACAATGTTATAAATAGCAGGTTTTTTTTTCTCCAAGACAGCCAGCAAGAGCCTAGTTACACATATAATATAAATCACAGGCATTTGCAATATAATTGTTTTCTGCTCTTTTTACGGCTCTTCATTTAATCATCACAGCCATCTATGAGTTACGTACCATCATCATACAGAATTTACAGGTGAGGAAACCGAAAAATGGGGATAGGAAATGATTTTTCCAAGCTTATGCAGCTCATTCGCAAAGGAGCTAGGCTTCAGGCCCAGGAAGGGTGGCTCCAGAGTACCTGGTTTTCTTCATACACTGCAGAACTTCTTGCCCACCCTTACCCAAGCATGCTGACTGGCTAGAGGGAATGGAGCTGTGGACTTATCTGCCTCTCTCTCTCTCCAGTCATTGGCCCCCATGGCAGCAAGAAAGGACAAATACTTAATTTTCAAGAACTTTAAGTTTTACTTGGTTTTTAATGTAAATTATAGATGTTAACATTAGCGTATGTGCCATGTCTAACACACTGGAAATTACAGTATAGATAATAAACAATAAACCATTGGATTTAGAGCCAAAGAACAGAGTTTGATCTTTGGCAATGCCATTGACCTAGGTGATTGTTCAAGCCTTAGTTATCCCATCTGTCAAATGGGGCAATACCAAAATTTGTTTAGAGAAGCAAATGAGGTAAAACATAGAGAAGCACCTTGTATATTTGAAGTCCTTAACAAATGTAACTTGTGCTAGTGTTCACTACTGTTGTTCATTCATGTGGGTGCAAAGGTTGACTATATGAAGAAGTATTTCAGAGACACTGGGTGGCTCGCTAAAGCCCATCTCTAATTAGAAAGTGATTCTGGGATGGTTTGCAGAATAAACAATCAGTATGCTTACAAGTCAGTGAGCTAAATGCTGTGCAACTTTGTGTTCTTTGGCTTAGGCAGGATTAATAGTTTAACATTCTGCATATTTGAAGGAGTGAAAACCTTCTGTAATAAAGCTAAAGGGACTGGTGAGTGAAATCTGGAGCAGAAAGGGCACTCTTTTAAGAAAATGAGAAAGATCTATGTTCAGTGGGAATGTTCCAGAATCTTGACTGCTAGTAATTTTTTGCTCTTGTGGTGTTTTTGTGGAATAACAGTCTTGAAGAGTCAATAGATGTTCCATTAAAAAAGGTATTAGGGAATCTGATTTAGCCTAGACTAATCGAGTTATTACTAGCTAGCTAGCTTGCATACTGTTTAACTGAATTACATCCTAGAATTATGGAGATGCTTGTATAGACTGCAGATCTCTGAGAGAGGCATATCGTATGCAGCACATCTCAACTTGAATTGACCATAGAACCACTTCTCCCTCCCTTCTCTCCCCCATTCCCCACAATAGCTCATGGAACAAGTTTTTCATAGAATACATTTGGGAGACATTTTATTGTGAACAGAGATTATTTTATAACACAGAAATCCATGGAATTTGCATAAATATTTAGACTTGGCTAAGTGCCTAAATTTCAGGTACTGTGCTAGGTGCTTTCACATGTGTTGCCTAATTTAATTTGTAAAGCAAAATCCTCTGAGGGTGATAAGAAAATCAGGCTTAAAGCATTTAAGTGATTGGCTTGCAGTCCCATAAATGGATAAGTGCTGAGCCAAAAGTGAACCCTACTATCCTGACCTCAGAATACATACTCATCCTATTCATCTTAGCAGCTCATGCCTTGGCATGACTCTCTAACAAGCTCATGCCTGTTCTCAAAGTCCAGCTCAAATCTCAAGATGGTCTGCAGAATTCTCAAAGCAAACTACACAGGATCCACGTCGTTCATCAAAAACACCTTTGCAGACCACAGAATGTAGCCAACTTCTGGCCATAGCAGTTTCCTAATGTCTTCTACACTGACTTCTTTCTTGGGTCCACTGACAAAAAATGAACTTCAAAAGAAAAGCTGACTCTCGCCAAAGTTTTCATAACTCAAAGGCTGCTTCTCCAGCTGCTGCATGATTTCAAGCACTCTGACTCTTCTCCTCCCCGTGGCTGTTCTATTATTTATTCTTGGTCTTCAAGGAGAAGGGACAAAAGAAATGAAAAAGAAGAGGAATTTCTAATAGGCAAACTTTGCAATAGTTTGGCAGCTTTTATGAAACACCTTATAGGGGAAGAGGTTGAAACTATTGGCTAGGTAAAGCTTTCATTTTACCTGCAAGGCAGAAGTTAAAGTATTTGTTTCCGGACTCAATCTAGGAAAACACAGAGGAAGGGAGGGGAAATCACACTTATTAAGCATCCACTGTGTACAGGTGCTTTATATAAATTAATGAATTTTAATTTTCATCATTTGACATGAGTGTAATTCTCCTCTTTGTAAAGATAATGAAAACCGAGGCCCAGAGAGAGCGAGTAGCTGGCCATAATCACATACTAATAAGTGGTTGCAAGATGTGTCTGACTCCAAAGCACTTGTTTAGGTACTCACTATGCTGCCTCCTGGCTAAACACTGTTTCCCCATTATCATGAGAGAAAGACAGAAATGAAAACACAGGTGTTCATAGCATTAGATTATGGAGCTTAATAACATCCTCTCTGAATTGATAAGTCTTAGATTGACTACTTGGAAAAAATTTTTTTTAAGATCTCAATTTTCTTAAGTCATGTGCTACTTGATTATAAATGAAAATCTAGTTATAAGAATAATTTAATCACAATTTTAGCTTCTATAAAATCTTTCACTGAGAAGCTCAAAATACTTAATGAGTATTCATTAAGGTTCATTTAACCCCTTTGAAGCACAGACCCATCATTATTATGCTTTGGGAAGTGAGGAAACTGAGGCATCCAGGGACCAAGTACCTTTTCCACACACTCTTGTTAACCTAGATTGATGTCCCAGATCCCAAACTGGAGTTTTAATCCAAGTGTTTCTTTCAATTCATTGGTATAAAGGAATCAAGTATCCACAGGATAAAATATCGGATTATATATTTTTGACTCTACATCAACACTATTGACATTTTGGGCCAGATAACTCTCTGTCATGGAGTGGGGGTAGGGATTGGGTTGGGTGTCATGTGCATTGCAGGATGTTTAGTGGCATCCCAGGCCTCTACCCTCTAAATGCTGGTATCACCATCCTCCTAGTGTGACAACCCAAGCTGTCTCTAGACATCGCCAAAAGTTGAGAACCATGCCCACTCCTTAGATAATAGAATACGTCTGTTAAGAAATTGTGATATACGATAGAATGCTCTTTTATCAATGCCATCTTTCTCTCTACTCTAATAAAGTCCAGTAACAGCTAAAGAACCCAGAGTAAGTCAGGGCTAGAAAGAACAGGTGAGGATCACCTAGCTAAGCAGTTTTTCAAATTGTGTGAAATAGGATGTTATTAGGGCTGAGGAGAAAAAAAGTTTTGGTGGTCAATTTAGCTTGGGAACGGTGGGCTAGACAAGATTCATTTTACAAAATGAGCCCTTACTAGGTCCTAGTCACTCTACGAGGGACTTGGGACTATATCAGTGAACCGAAGACACCTGTTCACTTAGAACATACATAATATCTTAACTAAATCAAGTAGTATGTTATGCATAATACATTCTTGGGAAAATGAAAAAGATGGTCAGGATAAAGGGGCATCACAGATGCTGGACTCTGGGAATGGATTGCAATTTTAAACTGGGTGTTTAAGCAGCTTTTCTCATGCCTGACTTGAGTTCTAAGTGGCAGAAGGACCAGAAGCCTCAGGACTTCTAATCCAATTTAATTTCCACTCCTTTATCCTTTGTCTTCCATTCACAGCAGTGCTTTTGGGGCACCAAAATTCAGTTTCCACATTAAATCAAATTTTCTAATGTGATGAGTGCCTCAAAATCACTTAGCAAAGTGGTTCTCGACTGGGATGACTTTTCCCCAAACGGACATTCGGAAATGTCTGGAAACAGTTTTTTTCTTTTTTTCTAAATATGTTTTAAAATTTTATTATTTTATTGGTTTCAAGCATACAGTACATTGGTTAGATATTTATATAGTTTGTAAAGTGATCCCTCTAATTGCTCTTTTTCTCCCCTGGATTGTGACTGAGGGCAGTGGTGTAACTGCATGTAGTGGGTAGAAGCCAGGGATGCTGCTAAATGTTTTACAATGCACAAGACAGCCCCTCACAACAAAGAATTATCTGGTACCAAAAGTCAACAGTGTCACAGTTGGGAAACCTTGACCAAGGCAATAGAGGAGTTCTCACCTCTTGCTAAATGACTCAAAATGATTGCCATATGGGTTTTGCATAAAGTGTATCCAGAAACCTCATTTCTGGCCTTAGAATGAGCTCTACTCAACAGTAATAGGAGAAGGGAGGGGTCGTTAAAATGTGAAGTTTTGAACCAACCCTTATCTACATGACACCTACACGTCCAGAGCTTTCCAAATTTCTTTCAAGGGCTCCTGCATCTAGTTATCTACCTGATGTCAAGCACACAGCAGTGTGGCTTCTCGCAGGAAGAATTCCCAAGTGATTAACGACACCTCTTACTTTTCTTCCAGGTGTTTGTGTAGAGTTTAAATAACCATAGTCTCAGTGTAGAAAGATCTTCTCAAATATTGTACTGCAAAAAACCAAAAATACATTCAAAACATGTGTCGCACATATCCCATAGGTATGCAAGTGCTTTGCAATTTAAACATTTTTCTGGAAAATATATAGCCTGGCTTAAATTTTATGGCTTTTCAATAGACCTTTTTATTTATAGTGAGTAGTTTTAAGAAAATAAAACAGAATATTGTGTAATAACAACCTTAACCTCTAAGCATTATGCAGCATTCTAATGGTGCGTCAGGGAAATGTACACACATTCCCAAACACCAGGACTCTTTATGCTTTGAAACTGAGCAGTACTCTGCATGGTCCCTTTATGAATCTAGATCAAACTGCATTTAGCTTTATGCCTTGAGGTCACCTGGATCTGCAGAGTGACATTGATTGAATTTTTGCTTGTCATGGTTAGTATTAGCAATGGATGGATTCTCAGGAGATTAGACACTAAAACTCTTTCTCATTTAGCTAGATCTTTTAGGAATTCTTTGCAACATGTTATTTACAATAACAACAATAAATGTGTTTTTCTATTGGCATTTATAATGTCCTTGTTGCCTGTTATCTAGTGATTCTTTAATCACAGTCATTTATTTCTTTGTTTCTTGATCTCTTTCATGCCAGATTTGAATTCTGTTGCATTAAATACCTATGAGAGTCCCAATATTATTTAATGTAAGGGTCTTGTTTTCATGCCAAAATGTGATGAAGCCCAGCATGCCAGTAGCACTAAACTTTGTATTTTTGATTGAATAAACATGTTCATAGAGATTCACGAACCTCTGCAATAGTTCTGTGCTCCCACATTACCTTGTAGAAGACAGTGCTATGGAGTTTATTTTGCTAGTGAACTTAGTCTATAGAATGCGACTGTGACATATGATTGGTGCAAGTATATAAAGTGGTTATTAAAAGATAAACTTACTTGCTATTATGAATGGTCCCTGGAAAAGCCAGGAGAGTCCTGTGAACCCTATTCTCCTCGCAGTGGCACAGAATTTCTAGTTCTGCAAGAAAAATAAAGTTGTAAAAATAAATTTACTAACTCTAGAGGAAAGAGCTTGAATCCAATTAGAAGTTTGGGATACAGTAAGGCAACTACTGAGGGTTTTGTAAATGTAGAATTAAAGGAAAATGAGTAAAACAAAAGCAAGGAAAGTGTGTTAAGTGATCACGGTGAAGATTGCTTGTGTCTTTCAAATTGCTGAAGGTTGAAAGGGTTAAAAAGTAAGAACGTGTTTAGAGAGAAATGTTTAGGTGAAACATTTCAAGTTTTCTCACCTCAAAAAAGAATATTTCAGGATAAAAATAACGCTGTACTTTTCTGCTTGAGCTCAAACTACAAGGAGTCCTGAAGAACTTCAAGTGAGAAGAAGGATGGTAGAAGAGGAACAAATCATTTGGCTTCAGATTTCTGCTGGGAATTTAATCTCTGTTATGTATTAGCTTTGCCATAGCTTTTTTCTTTTGAGCTAGTTAGTTAATCTTTCTTAAGCCTGGATTTCTTTTCTGAAAAAAGGGAAATAAGTTTTCCCTACATTATAAAGATTCAAGAAGAATTTTGGGCTCAATAATTATATTGTGAGGAAAAAGTCTACTCTCCATTAGGTTTATTCAGGTATATAGCTGCATCCAAACTACATATTATTAGTACAACCCTTTTGTATGCACAAAAGAATGAACAGATAATGGTTACAAAACACATGCACATTTTAATTCTTAGTCACACCCTCAGAGATAACTTGCGATTTAATCTTAACTCAAGTTCAGGAGATCTGTGTCTAAAACTGTTCTTGTTGCACCACTGAAGAAGGCCAAAAGATAAGAGAGATTTCATATCAGCATCCTTTCCAAAAATGAGTGTCCTTTTGAACTTCATAAGTGTTGGTTCCTTTTCCTTTAGAATGCTCAAGTTTGAGTCCTTTTTCTGTTATTAATAATTGTGGTACTTTCAACAGTCTTTTAACTTTAGTTTCTGCATTTGTAAAATGGAATTCTAATACTTGCTCTGTCTCCCTCAGGACATTGTTGTAAGCATTAAATGAGACAATGTTAGTAAAAGTTCTTTATGAACTA
>NW_011888890.1:1568269-1570473 GCF_000151845.1 Pteropus vampyrus | reverse complement strand
TAACAGCTAAAGAACCCAGAGTAAGTCAGGGCTAGAAAGAACAGGTGAGGATCACCTAGCTAAGCAGTTTTTCAAATTGTGTGAAATAGGATGTTATTAGGGCTGAGGAGAAAAAAAGTTTTGGTGGTCAATTTAGCTTGGGAACGGTGGGCTAGACAAGATTCATTTTACAAAATGAGCCCTTACTAGGTCCTAGTCACTCTACGAGGGACTTGGGACTATATCAGTGAACCGAAGACACCTGTTCACTTAGAACATACATAATATCTTAACTAAATCAAGTAGTATGTTATGCATAATACATACTTGGGAAAATGAAAAAGATGGTCAGGATAAAGGGGCATCACAGATGCTGGACTCTGGGAATGGATTGCAATTTTAAACTGGGTGTTTAAGCAGCTTTTCTCATGCCTGACTTGAGTTCTAAGTGGCAGAAGGACCAGAAGCCTCAGGACTTCTAATCCAATTTAATTTCCACTCCTTTATCCTTTGTCTTCCATTCACAGCAGTGCTTTTGGGGCACCAAAATTCAGTTTCCACATTAAATCAAATTTTCTAATGTGATGAGTGCCTCAAAATCACTTAGCAAAGTGGTTCTCGACTGGGATGACTTTTCCCCAAACGGACATTCGGAAATGTCTGGAAACAGTTTTTTTCTTTTTTTCTAAATATGTTTTAAAATTGTATTATTTTATTGGTTTCAAGCATACAGTACATTGGTTAGATATTTATATAGTTTGTAAAGTGATCCCTCTAATTGCTCTTTTTCTCCCCTGGATTGTGACTGAGGGCAGTGGTGTAACTGCATGTAGTGGGTAGAAGCCAGGGATGCTGCTAAATGTTTTACAATGCACAAGACAGCCCCTCACAACAAAGAATTATCTGGTCCCAAATGTCAACAGTGTCACAGTTGGGAAACCTTGACCAAGGCAATAGAGGAGTTCTCACCTCTTGCTAAATGACTCAAAATGATTGCCATATGGGTTTTGCATAAAGTGTATCCAGAAACCTCATTTCTGGCCTTAGAATGAGCTCTACTCAACGGTAATAGGAGAAGGGAGGGGTCGTTAAAATGTGAAGTTTTGAACCAACCCTTATCTACATGACACCTACACGTCCAGAGCTTTCCAAATTTCTTTCAAGGGCTCCTGCATCTAGTTATCTACCTGATGTCAAGCACACAGCAGTGTGGCTTCTCGCAGGAAGAATTCCCAAGTGATTAACGACACCTCTTACTTTTCTTCCAGGTGTTTGTGTAGAGTTTAAATAACCATAGTCTCAGTGTAGAAAGATCTTCTCAAATATTGTACTGCAAAAAACCAAAAATACATTCAAAACATGTGTCGCACATATCCCATAGGTATGCAAGTGCTTTGCAATTTAAACATTTTTCTGGAAAATATATAGCCTGGCTTAAATTTTATGGCTTTTCAATAGACCTTTTTATTTATAGTGAGTAGTTTTAAGAAAATAAAACAGAATATTGTGTAATAACAACCTTAACCTCTAAGCATTATGCAGCATTCTAATGGTGCGTCAGGGAAATGTACACACATTCCCAAACACCAGGACTCTTTATGCTTTGAAACTGAGCAGTACTCTGCATGGTCCCTTTATGAATCTAGATCAAACTGCATTTAGCTTTATGCCTTGAGGTCACCTGGATCTGCAGAGTGACATTGATGAATTTTTGCTTGTCATGGTTAGTATTAGCAATGGATGGATTCTCAGGAGATTAGACACTAAAACTCTTTCTCATTTAGCTAGATCTTTTAGGAATTCTTTGCAACATGTTATTTAGAATAACAACAATAAATGTGTTTTTCTATTGGCATTTATAATGTCCTTGTTGCCTGTTATCTAGTGATTCTTTAATCACAGTCATTTATTTCTTTGTTTCTTGATCTCTTTCATGCCAGATTTGAATTCTGTTGCATTAAATACCTATGAGAGTCCCAATATTATTTAATGTAAGGGTCTTGTTTTCATGCCAAAATGTGATGAAGCCCAGCATGCCAGTAGCACTAAACTTTGTATTTTTGATTGAATAAACATGTTCATAGAGATTCACGAACCTCTGCAATAGTTCTGTGCTCCCACATTACCTTGTAGAAGACAGTGCTATGGAGTTTATTTTGCTAGTGAACTTAGTCTATAGAATGCGACTGTGACATATGATTGGTGCAAGTATATAAAGTGGTTAT
>NW_011888890.1:1492024-1566094 GCF_000151845.1 Pteropus vampyrus | reverse complement strand
CTATTAGAATTGAAGGAATTTTTAGGAGATGCTATCACAATAGCACTTCAAGAGAACAAAAGCATGAAAAGCTTTTATATACTAATGACAACAAATAAGCCTTAAGACTCCCTTCCTCAACCTAATGAAAAGGGCACTGATATTAGCTACTGGAAAAAAAAATGACATTTCAGTTAAGTCTCAATTACGATAATAATTCAAATCATCCTCAGACCCTGCGCGCCTAAATTCTGCCATATCCAGACTCAGTATTAACTTTTCAGTGGGCATAGGCTCCTTTCTCCAGATCTGTGGGTGCTTTATTGTTATTAAAACATTAGACAACTTAGTATGCCCTATAATTTTCCAGCAGATGGTTTGTGGAAAAAGAAAGAATCTGGCTGGATGGTTTTCTAATAGTCCTCTGGTCTTCTATAGATAGTGCCATATGCTTAAGTCTGGAGTTTTGGGCTACACTACAATTCACCTTGCCAGGTAGAAAGAACATACATGGTGTGACATAGAACCTTTTATCTACTTAAGCAGAATGCACACCACGAACCTGCCAGCTGAGTGTACAGGCCTTCATCAAACACAGCCCTGTGTCCTTCATTGATGACTACTCATGGCCCACAGCCTGCCACCTTATACCAGAGGTTATTGGCTGCTTGACTAAGAACAGAGAAAGAGAAAGCACGTTTACTGGTGTTGTTTGCCCTGGTTCGGATCATGCACCTTCACTGGACTGAATTCTCCAATCACTTTGCCTCAGACCATTCCTTTTCCCACGTAGGATTCTGTAAACTCAGTGGTGGTAAATACTAGGTAATTGCACGTGCAAGAACCATGCGGAGATATATAAGTCTCAGCATATGGTGGGTACAGGTGTACAATGGGCTGCCTTTCTACAATGAAAAGTTCTTCGGGAGGAGCCCTGGCATTGTAGGCAAGGAGCAAATGGGAGCTGAGAAGGTAATACCCTTCTTTAGCAAACTGTTTCCACTGCAGAACCACTGGCAGATATTAGGGCCTTTGATTAGAAACAGAGAAAATGTCTGAGGACATAGAAATAAGAATTTTTAAGTTTTCAATTGTGCATTTCATTCCTTTATTTAAAAAAGTGAAGAAATTTATTAACCCACTTTTCTGATCATCTTAAACATTTAAAAAAATACAAAAGTAACAGCTGCCTATTGAGCTTGTACTTGGTTCTCATTCAATGACCTCTTTTTCAAACCAGCCAAGGATGCTGTTCTTAATATATGTTTAGGCTTTCTCTGGCTGGTGTTAAGGCCAGGACTTTAGAGCCTTAAAATCGATTGGTTTTTAGCCCTGAGGGTGGGGAACAGGGAATCAGTCAATAGCCTCTTTAAACTAGAGTGATTTTTTTTTTTTTTTTTAATAACTTACTTGATGGAACTTCTAAGCCCTCAGTTCTGGGTGTGGATTGTCTTTGTGGAGCTGTTCACCAGGTCTGCTATTCCCATAAAGCCTACATCCAAGTTTGTGAAGAGGGATAGATGGTTTCATCCAGACAGGAAAGTGGAGCAGACTTTGTTGTAGTTCATCTAGTCCAAAGGCTTTCAGTGTCCTGGAGCTCGCAGGAGGCCTCAGAGTTGGCTGACAGACCAGCACCCAGGCTGTCAGGAGTGCCTGCTTTTTTCTTTCTTCACTCTTCCATCTTTTTTTCCTCAGAGACACTATTTTAAAACAAGGTTAAGGTAAAGGGAAAGTAATGAAATAAAAAAAAAAATCTGACTTGTAACAAAGAGAAAGATATTGTTTAAAATTCATGTTGCTTTCTCCAATAACTGAATCATTTATAAAGGAGAAACAAAAAAGTTTTACTTTTACTTCCATTGATATTAGCCTAGAAAAAAGTTAACTTTAAGAAAAATTCATGCAGCTTGGATCAAAAATGTTTTATTACAACGAAAAAAAAACAAGTTGTGTTAAAAATAGACTTGTAGAGCATGAGTTTGGTGTGAGACTAGCCTAGATGTTTCTGTATTATAGAATATTTTTATTTAAAAAAGACATTTTTTTTTCCTTTTAAGGTCAACCAAGTGTCAGCTACAATTGGAAAAGATTTCACCATGACTCTATCTAAACTGATTCAGTTTGACCCAGGTACGTTTCGTGTCTACAGTTCATTTTATGTTTTTTGTAAAGAAGTCTGGAGATGACAGTATTATGCAACTTCAGCCAACTAGAAACTCCTGAGGGAACTGTATTACCCCACTCCAAGAGTGATCGGTTTGGACTTGAAGCTTTGCCCTTCATACTTTATTTTATTACAAGTGAATATTTATTTTAAATGAGAAAATCATAACAAATGAAAAATATAAAATATCAAAGCAAACATCCAAAAATCCAGAAAAAAAATAATGTCATTTAAAAAATTATTTAAAAGCCTGGCACAAAGCTGAAATGATTTAATTGCCTCATATTTTTATGGAAATTTTAAAAATGTTATGTTCATATAGATTCCTAAAGGGCATTTCTAAATTATCTTTCTCGGAATAGGTTAATATGTGGAGATTCCAGGGGAAATTATTATTTAATTAGATAGTACAGATTTTGCATTAAATCTGTGGGAAAATTTTGCTAGGTGCAAAAGGGAGTATAAGAGTATGGTGCCTGCTCTCGAGGGTGTTCTATCGTGTGGGAAATACAGATGTAAAAACAACTCACTAATAGTATATTGGAAGGAAAAGGATGAGCCACTGTTCTGACTAAGGCAAATCCTGGAAGATTTCCCAGGATTCTGAGCAGGCAGAATAAGAAGGGGACTTTAGGCTGAAAGACAAACACATTTTGGGGGCCTATGCCTGAAATACCAAGGCTAGAAACATGCCTTCTCTCCCTGGCTTCCGTAGATGGGGGCAGGTAGCTAGCTCTCCCTCACTGCACCACATGGTGCCTTCTCTTTCCCTATGCTCAGAATCACCAGTCCAGGGGCAAATGGAAAAGGCCTTGAGAAGCAGCCAGGGCTTCCAGCTTTGTGGTCTTCTGCAAGAGAAGTGATCTGCACAAAGTCAAAACTCCCGCCATCGCCTGCCACTGACTCATGATGTTTCAAGTAAAGACAAAATAAAATAGCTGAAATACCATCACCACTCCAAAATTAATATCTTTAATATTAAACACAGAAAAGAAATGCCTTTCGCCACAAGCAGCATGATGTTTGATGACTATATTATTCATTTGCTGGGACTGCTCTAACAAAATATCACAAACCAGGTAGCTTGAAAACAGAAATTTATTTTCTCACAGTCCAGAAGGCTAGAAGTTCAAGATCAAGATGTTGGCAGGTTAATTCTTTCTGAGGACTGTGAGAGAAAATCCGTTCCATGTCTCTCTTCCATGCTCTAGTGGTTTGCTGGAATCTTTGGCATTCTTTGGCTTCTGCTGTCATGTCCATATCAGTGTTCTCCTTGTATGTGTGTGTCTGTTCAAATGTCCCCTTTTTATAAGGACACCAGTAATAATAGATGAGAGCCCATACTCTAGTATGATTTTATCTTAACAAATTGCATCTGTAATGACCTTATTTCCAGTTAGGTCACATTCTGAAATACTGTGAGTTAAAACTTCAAAATATGGAGTTTTGAGTGACACAATTCAACCTCTCACAGTGAGCCTTAAATTTGGCATGCAGTAACCCAAGTATTGTTATTGGTCTCCTCCTTGTGATATTTTCGTGATGTGCATAAGTTCATTCCTCAGGCTGACTACACTTTGTGAGAAGAGCTACTCTCATTATGTATTTGATGTTTACCTTCAGGTTCCTCCAGGCCCTTGCATTCTGGTCAACCCTAAAACAAAGGGTTTGAGGCGTTTGCACTAGGCTATTTTTGTACTTCGTGTTAAGGCAATTCCAACCTTTCTGTTCTTTGAGAGCCAAGAGTCTTTGTCATCTGTCATCCTTATTATTTGAGGTTTGTTACAAGGTCATGGTTTTGACTTCAGTAGATTTGAGCAGCCCACCAGGTGCTCTGTTTGGGTTGATAGAAACTAGAGGAATGTATTACACTAGAGGAATCTCTAAAAGCTACTTTGTGGGGATTCTACTGCATAAGATAAATATTCATTTGCCTAGAAGAGTTTATATGCTGTTATGAGTAAATATTAATGACTTCTGGGGCTCTAAATGGTCATGATTTTAGAGATTATTTAGATATGTTAAGAAAAAAATTAATTAAAAAAGAAACAACACTCGGCTTTTTTTTTTTTTTTGGAACTTATTAGACAGAAACAGTTTCATAAACTGAAGTCTTACTTCAGAAAAGTTTTAAGTTCCCCACATCCACAGGTCCCATACATATTCATTTACTCCCATATTGTTAATTCTTGCCTCTTTTGGGTCTGGTGTCTCCATCCCGACCCCCAGCCCTTTTGCCCAAAGCAATCTGTTCTTTTCTTTAAAAATAGCAGTTTCCATGACTGGTGAAGAAACAGAGAGTGAAAAATCAAAGACAGTGTGATATTATAAGGTTTGAGAACCCTTGGGAGGCAGCTGGAGAGAAACTGGGTGACTTTTCAGGCTGGTGAGCTATATGTATACTGAAGCTAGTAAGCTAGCCTAGTAGCCGTAGCACCAAACCAAAAGACTAATCCTGACTACTTTGCATTAAGCTTTTGTGACTAATCTTGAGTCAAAGTGTAAATATTGTTTAGAAAGTGATTGTTTTCTTTTTAAAATATATGTTCTTGAAAGGTTTGCTGCATTCTTAATTGAGAAGTCATCATTCCTAAGAGTCAAAATATTTCCTAAAGGAACGGGTGTCTAATGTGGCATTTACTAAAACTTATGGAGAAAACGTCTTTCAGTGGCTTTACAGGAAAATATTCAGGAAGTGACCTATTCTGTAAAGTGGGATATGTCTGCATAAAATGACACCTTTTCTCTCCTTTTCAGCACCTTTTGTTTTATGGAAACAGGGGGCCAGTTCGAGCCTTCTGAAATCGCTTATAAGCTCAGTAATTTAACAAATACTTTGCACCTTGAAAGTGGGACAGGAAGGAAAAAGAAAAAACAAAGTTCCTACTTCCAATCTCATTAATGTAAAAAAGTTGGTCCTATGTGCACACCTGGTAGAGAGAAAGTTGAAAACAAATCAGAAGCACTTAAATGAAACTTGGAATAGATGTTCTTTAACCATCTGTTTCTAATCTACTCCATCATATCTTACAAAAACTTTAAGGTTTTTTTTTTTCCCAGAGGTGGGGCAGGGAGGAGAGCTGCTGTAATTAAAAAAAAAATTTTTTTTAAAGATGGCAATTGGTTAGGCCTGGCAACATTTTTTTGTATTGGATTTTTATGTGAAGAATGTTTAACTCTATGGGCTTTGAGAATCGAAACAGTTCTCTGAATAGTAAAAATCTTAGCATTTATATATTTTCTTCATTGTCCAGCCTCATCTCTTTATATCAGTTTTATTACAACAGCTGCCTATGTGATCTCCCAACTTCTAGCCTCTCTGCCTGCACTCCTAAATCTTCTTATATAACACTTTCAGTTTCATTTTTCCAAGACATCCATTTTCAAGAGCCTTCCCTGTTGTCTTCGGTTTAAAGTCTGAACCCCACTACCTAGTTAGTGTCCAGGGCTCTTTGTTGTCTGACTACAAAACTGCCACTGCAGCCTTATCACTTCCTATTCATCTTAGTGACCTCTCTATACCAGCCACTAATCTGCTCAGCCTTCCCTATCAAGGGCTCTGCTTTGCTATCTTCCTGCCTTTGCTTTTGTTTTCCCGTTTCTTCCCTCCAAATCTTTCCAGCTCTGCAGCCCACACACATATAGTACTTACCGTCTGTCTATTCTGTATCGTTTGGCAGCTAACCATACATTGCCTTGAATAGTTGACTTTTCAACTATTTACATTTTGTCTCTTCAAAGAAGTTTTAAATTCCTTTACATCAAGCCTTGCTTATATCACACCTCTGGTATTCTTCGTAGCATCTAAAGCAAAGGCTGTTATGTAATAGATACAAAATAATATATTGTGATGGATTGATTTATCCATCCATGTAGTGGGACTTATAAAATATTTCATATTAGGTGCTTCAACTTCTATTTTGGCAAAAATCCTGAAAGTAATTGATTTAAGAACTCAGTTGATACTGAATGCCTAACAAATTAGCTATCAGCCTATGTTTTTAATAAAAATATTTCAAATACACTTAATTTTTCCTTTTAAGTGCAGCCAAGAGTAGGATAAGTGAAGAATTTCATCTTTCCATTGAATTTGGTTATGGGTCGACGAGACTTTGATTAAGATCATGAAATCTATGTTGGCGTGCTTTCAAGAAGGAGGCCATCATACAGATGGCACAATCGAGAGACAAAAATCTGTAGAAAACAATCTGCAAGGAAAAGGCTAGAAATGAAATGTTTAACTGCTTATACAGCTGGGTCGATAGGAATAAAAGCACTCAAATAATCAAAGAGTAAATAGCAGGGTAAAGCTTTCAAAACTTAGCTCGAGAAGGTTAAACCATAAATTTATTATCTTTTTTTCCCTTAAACTTGAGCCTTCTTTCTCCACTAAACAGCACTTTATTTTCCTCCTGCCACCACTTTTATTTTTTTCCCTAAAACTCTGGAGAGATATCCTATAATCCACGTCGTAGAAACTGGTCAGGGTTAGACAATCTCAGAAGTTTCTTCCAGCTTTAATATTTTGTGTTTCTGGAGTTGTTTTGTGTCCCATCTGAGTGATGGTAGGATGGCTGGGGATGTGTTTTAAACATCAAAACTATTTTGTATTAAGTTCACAAAGTTACTGTAAACCAAGCTTGATTGTAACCCCATGAATAGAGGCGGACAGAAAGGGAAAGAACAAATTGGTTCGGTCTAGTTTTACAACTCCCAGCCCATAAATTCTCTCCAGGAGGATATCAAACTACTGAGCATTACATCATCAGCAAAAGCATTTTCAGGCTAGAAGGAACTCAGGAAGTGGAGCCGCCGATGGAGGCAGCTGTCTTTAGAAATCAATCATTTCAAGGGCTCCATGAATAGCACGAAGTACCATCCAATAATCACTCCTGACTGTCTGTATCAACATCTTAAGAGTTTTGAAACTATTAAGCTTTTTAAGATTGCAGTACTTGTTTATTCCTAAGAAGAGAAGGGGCAGGTCGGGGGGGAAAAAATTAAGTCTTGGATCTTGTCTCCTAACTATTTTTTTTTTTTTTTTTGCTCATTCCTTGCAAAATGCAGCTTGACTTTTTGTAACAATGTTTGCATTTAAACTGAATCATCATTGTCCAGAAACAAATGTGGTCTTTTAATATTATTTGGAGAACAGCAAGACTTCAGTGAGTTGGTAGCAGTACAATAGCTCACTCAGGCTACTGCAGTCTAGCTGCAGACATGTTAATTAATATATTTCTCTGACACCTAGGTGATTGAAATAGCAATTAAAGAGTAATTAAAATGTTTACTTCTTGTAGGAATGTCAACTAAGATGTGGAATATAGCAATTACCTATGACGGATTAGAGGAAGATGATGAGGTCTTTGAAGTAATTCTGAACTCCCCTGTGAATGCAGTTCTTGGCACAAAGACAAAAGCTGCAGTGAAAATTTTGGACTCAAAAGGAGGTATTCTTTTGATCCTCATCTTGAAATCAGGAGCGATCCTGGCGCTGTAGCTGCTTGCTTTCAACAGCCAATGTGCTTGATAACGCCTTCACATCAAAATGCTTAATTTCTTGTCAAGAAAGCAACCTCAGTCATGATGTAGGCTCTTTATTCTGTTTTCTGCTTCATGTGGTTTTCCTCCTGCTAGGAACTACTGGTTCAGAAAAGCAACAAGTCGGTGCTATAGTTGGTTTTTTTCCCTACTCGTTTGTTGTTCTCACCAAGGGGGAAACAATGTTGGTGAGAATCTAAGGACAATTATTTTCCCCCAGAGTTTGTAGGGCTGTAATTATCTTCCTCTGTTAAAGAGAGCTCTTAATGCCTAAAATCTGAGCCCCCTACTGGAGTGTGACCAGGAAAGGTCTAAAGGAGGAAGGAATGGAAGAAAAATAGATGTGAAAGATGCAGCTGGCTTGGGGATTCAGGAGCAGCTGGAGAATATTAATGAATAACCTTGGGCTGCAGAGCCGAATAGGTCCTGGATAGTAATGTGCTAAAGAACAACCTGTGAACTAAATAAAACAAAGACCAACCGTAGTCCTTGGTGCTCTAATTTTTTTCTGCAAATACCTTCTACTTATTTGTCTATGTAGCATTTTACAATTGTCCAGTTTCTATGCTCTCTCTTATATTTCTGTTTTTATACCTGTCATATCCTTTTCCTGTATGTTTTCCTTACTTGAAATCTATTATCTCTTCTCTTTCTCATCCTTTAATAAAAATGGACACTATTCTCTTTCTTTTATAATACTCGTATTTCCACAACATCTCTCCCAATCACCTTTCATCACTAAATTGATTCTTTTTTCAATAGAAATTTCTGTTCACATTAAGTACATAAAATATATGAAGTACACACTTTACACTTAAAGTATATAATTCCAGATGGGGGTTCTGGGTTTAGATTTTTTTCACACTAATTGGTAATATTTCCAATAGAAGAACTTCTGTTAAGATTTAATAGATCTTTGGTCCGTAGCAGTTGAATGCTAATATTTATTTGTTATTTGATTTCACTGGTATCTTCGAACAATTCCAGTTTCTACCTCTAGGAGACTGGGGAAAGGATGATCACTTCGAAGTGTTTGTGGAATGATACTTGATGAGTGAATAAACCTGCTAGATTGAAGAGCACTATAATATGAAGAGAAATGAGGCTGCTATGGCATAAGGATATGGTGTGATTATAAAATCATGACAATGATTTTAATTTGTGGTTTATGAAATCAATTTCATGACTTTATAATCACCCTGCAGATGTGCAGAAGGGCACAGCTTTCCTGGATGGAAATTGATGAAGAGTAAAGGAGTTTCTGGCAAATGGCGAAAAGGCAGCATCTGGCGGGAAAACCATCTATCTAAGTTTAATGACAAGCTGCTCCAGGGGCTGTGTCAATGTGATCACTTATTTGTTTGTATAAATGAACTGACCTGCCATCTTGTCTCCAGGACAGTGCCATCCTTCATATTCCTTCAACCCAAACAAGCACAATGCATGGAAGAAAGGCATTTGGCCCCCGCTGTACCCGGGGTCTTCCTCACCCACTACTTCTGGTTCCTTTCATCTGGAAAGAAGACCTTTTCCATCTTCCAAGCGGCTAGCAGTCACCAGGGGAGACACCATGCGGGGCTTTGATTCTACAGATCTTTATGGAATAAAGCTTAGGATGCGAGGGAATGGCAAAACAGTAAGGATGGGGTCCTTCGGGAATTTGGTGTGTGAAATACACATTAAAAGAATCAAAAGATATTAACCAGTATTCTGAGACACTGAAGAAGCTGTTTGGATTCTCATAGTGAGTGGGGGCCATGATTCCTTACACAATTATGCAGTGCCTTTTGTATATAAATATCATAATGCTGTCCTACTTCATTAATTGTACTAATTGAAGTGATACATATACTGACTCATTTATTGATTTCTATTTTGGTTGCTTTTGTGATGGAGACAGGGGATGACCAGTGACCCTGGAATAGAATGAGACTAAGCAGTTACTTGGATGTGGCAATCATGGCTTTGACCTTATTAGCATAGTGCTCTAACCAGGCACACAATCTTGTGTGTGCGTGCATGTTTTCTTGGACCTCTGGGCATCATAGATATACCAACAAAATAAGGATATCTTTTCTCTCTAACTGGGGCTATGAATTAACATTGATAAGTTGTGATTAGGTCTAGTGATTTTTAAAATTCCAATGATTAGAGCATGGAAAATCTTGAGAAACATGTTTAAAAATTTTCAGACATCAACAAGATCTTACTAAAAGGATTTTACCCTGTTGCTAATTATTATTAAGCCAATTTTGCTTATATTTTGTTCTCTGTTGATTTCAGGTTCATCCATCCTCTGTTTATAGAAATGAAACAGATATCATCTATAATGTAAGCACAGTCTGAGAGATTTGCTAAATTTCTTGTATCTAAGGGTACAAAATATTTAGTGAATTTTTTAATGCCTTTTATCAATTTCTCTTAAAATCCTATTTTGAAATTTGTTTTAGAGGCTTGGATAGTCAGAAAAAAAAACAATTTTGCTTTTATCAAATTTTTGAATTGCTCATTTTTGCAACAAATGTTTTGTTTGCTATCTTGATGTTTGCTTTTTTCTTTATTGCTGTTTATTGATTTCCTCAGTATCATGGAATGGTTTCCCTGCAACTAGAGGATGACAGGACCCCAACTCACAAAAGGAAGACCAAAATATCCATTATTAGTCAGCCACGAAAGACAATCAAAGTAGCAGAACTGCCTCACGCAGATAAGGCGGAATCCACAACTGACTCACACTTCCCCAGACAGGTATGAAAATCTTTTTACTTCCTATGCACCTTACAACAAGCTGTTTGCTGGGCCTTCAAGCTTGGGGAGAGTTTACTCAACACAAACGCTACTCAACAAACGAAGACCTAAAGGAGGTAAGTATGAGATCAATGTACATTGTCAATTCTCAATTGCCTTTCCTTCCCACAGAACCATTGGCCTTCATTTCCAAAGAACTGCACAATGGAATTGAAGGGACTCTTCCACTTTGAAGAAAGACTCCAAAAGCTATATAAGTGCAATGGGGTTGCCTGGAAAGCTTGGAGCCCCCAAACCAAGGTGAGACACAGGATGAGCAGCCAGATACCTTTACTTGCAGTATACCCTGTGATAAGGTAGCAGAGAGGCTTCTCTTCATCGGCCTGCCTTTATTACACTTTGAAAGAGAAGAGGAAAAAAAATGGCCCCAGTAATGTTTTAAATATCACAAAATACATTAGTTATATCAATACATTTAAAAAAGAATTTGTTTAGCAATCAGAAAGTCACAGGTATAAAATTGAAACATTGCTAACTTTAGTATTGTTTCTGTAAGAAGCCATTGCATTTCTTAAGGTGGAGAATTGGGATTAGCGCTGACCTCCTTTCTGGTGAAAAAACTGCTCTATTCAATTTAGGGAACTCCTAGGACTCTTTATGCTGAGACTTTAGATTGTAAAGACCATTATGATATAAACACGGACAACTGTTTTTCAGGAGGTGGAAGACAAATCCTGCCCCGCTGGGTGGCACCATCATTCAGGCTACTGCCACTTCTTGATCACAGAGCAGAAAGGCACCTGGAACACAGCTGCCCGAGCTTGCAGGGAACAGTAAGAAAATTTGTTTCATATTTGACTATTTTTCTACTGTTTCTCTATTATCTCACGGAACTATAGAATTGCTTCCTTCATTCAAGTGTTGAGTGTCTAATATCTACCTGACATTGCTTTAGGAGCCCAAGGAGAGTCTGAAGTTCAGATCTTTGATGTAGCTCTTTTATGTTAAAACTATATCATTGCCACAATATTATTTTTTAGCCTCTCTATCTCAGTCTTTTGGGGAAAGAAGAAACTTTTCTGAGTCAGCAGCATTGCAGGTTATATCAATTTTTTAAAATATCAAATAGGAATTCCTGCTTATTGATTTGGAAACATAGCAGTGAAAGATCACATAGCATCAGACCTATGGCAATGTAAGAGGCATTGATGCTTATGAAACCAGACAAGTTGGACAAAAGGCCATTGGGTGATGGAACACTCAATGAAGGATGACTTGTGGTCCAATTATGACAATAAAATTTACCTAGTTCAAAAAGACTTTAAAAATGCATAAGTAACTATCCCTGACCGCGCCCCCCCCTTTTTTGCCCACCTGGATATTATCCAAAATAATGCAATTAGACTAATATGCCACATGGCTGGAAATTGACTGGTGGATATTGATCAGACCTTGTACTTTATCAAATTTAAAAAGTTATAATCATCTAAAAACACTAGTAAGAAAATGAAAGAACAAACCACATTTGAGAAAAGCTAATCTCAAATCATATATCTGATAAAGTTCTCGAATCTTGAAAATTCAAACAACTCCTACAAATCAATCACAAAAAGACAACCTAATTTAAAAAAAATAATAAATGACTTGGAGAGATCACAAGAAAAGATGTACACTTGGTCATTAGGTACAAGAAAAGATGTTCAGCACCATTAGACATCAGGGAAATGCAGATTAGAATCACAATGAACTACCACTTCACATCCACTGGAATAGTTAAAATCACAAAGACTGACAATACTGACTGTTGTAGAGCAAATAGAATTCTAATGTATTGTTGGTGGAAGTGTAAAATGATACAACCACTTTGTAGAACTGTCTGGCAGTTTCATAAAGAGACGTGCATCTACCCTATAACCTACCAATTCTACTACCAGGTATTTACCCAAGAGAAATAAAAATATATGTTAAATAAAAAGAAATAAAATAAATTATAACACGTATAAAATAAATTTCATAAAAATTTAATAGCAAACTTTTTTATAATAATAGTTTGGGTCATTTGTCTTTTTTGTTTTTGAGTTATAGGAGTTCTTTGTATTTTCTCCATCAAAGGGGAATACTGTAGATATTTTTCTGATAAGTTGTTTTATAAACCATAAAATGGAATGAACTACTGAAACCTCTAATAATGTGGATACATCTCAAAAACATTATGTAGAGAGGAAGCAGCCCAACATAAAAGAATATATATTGTATGATTTTATTTATATGATAGGAAAAGCTAGCATATTAGATGGTGTTAGAAATTGAAAAACAAACAAACAATCATCTCTGGCAGGAATTGTGGGGTGACTAGAAAATAGGTGAGGTTCTAGAGGGATGAAACTGTTTTATGTCTTCCTCTGGGTGGTTGTTACAGGATATATACCACTGTCAAAATTCACTCAATTGAATACTTTAAGATTTATGCATTTTATTGTAGGTAAATTATACATAGATTTTTAAAAAGCTAATAGAATATTTCAAAAGTGTATTTAAAAACTGGCCAAATCTTTTTCACTGAAGTATTTCTTGCCCTAAGTATAAGGAAAGGTACCATAGAGATTAATCAGTGGCTTCAGGTTTTTGTTGATGAGTTAGTGGTATAAAATAAGTTAAAATGTTTTTTTTTTAATTTTATAAATAATCATTGCTTAAATACATGTGTTCTCATAATGCCATATGTTAAAGAACAATTAAGACATTTTTCCACCAAAATAACCAGATGTCTTTGTTGTTGTTATGGGCTTTTGAGTCAATTCCGGCTCCTGGCAGCTCTATGAATGAGTGACATCCACAGCGTCTTGTCCTCAACAGCCTTGCTCAGCTCCTACAGACTCATTCCTACATGGTTTCTTTTACGGAGTCAATCTATCTCATATTTGGTATTCTTTTCTTGCTGCCTGCTATTTTCCCAAAATTGTTGTCTTGTCGAAAGAATCCTGCCTTCTCATGATGTGCCTGAAGTAAGACAGCTTCAGTTTGGTCATTTTTTGCCTCCAGCGATGTTTCAGGCTCAATGTGTTCTAGGACTCACTTGTTTGTCTTTCTGGTGGTCCAGAGTCGAGATGTCCTACTTTTATTTAAAGTTCGTCTTAGAAATAGTGGGATAGGTCTTTTTTCCTCCTATGGAAAGAGCTTCGATGTAGAATCTAAGCTCTCTGAAGTAGTAAGGAGATTGCAATATACTTCAAATGAGAAGATCTGATTTCTCTACTGACAAAGATGAGGGCAAGTGCAAAAGGACGGTTATACTCTAGTCAAGGTTATCAAGATCAAATTCCTGCTGGGATTTGTTGGTAAAGTACAGATGAACAGAGAGACAGAACCCCTGAAGCTCAAGTTTGGAAGCAGCCTTATTGTTCATCATCCAGTGGTTCTAAAATGGCAGTGCAAGGAACACTGGTGACCTAGAATGAAGCTTTATCTGGTCTTAATGTAATGAGAATAATAAGGACAACATGTTTGAGTAATGTCTTCCTATTCATTTATCTATGTAGGTGTAAGGTCACCAAGTGACTTTTCTTAGAAGGAGTTTCTTTATTCTGAGATTATAATATTCTTGCTTTTTTGATGTCAAAAATCATTTCGTACGAAATAATGGCAACTTAGAGTAATATTGTTGATGTTTTCATGTTGACAACCCTTTATTAGTTCCTCAATGTCTCTGTTTATTTTATTGATCCATCTAATTGCATATGGGTTTTAATGGTGTGTAAGACTAGTTATAAAGGGGTTCTTCATATATCTATTAATATTGTGTGATTCATTTATTATAGTAATAAACTTAAGGCCCAAATTAATTTAAAAGCCTAGCTACTTCCTCATGCATTTGACCTATGATTTTATCTGCAACCTGGTTTGAAGCACCTTTACACCATGACCCTTTTATACTAGCCTGACCTAATTCTACATGCCTCTTTGCCAATAACACTTTTTATATTACACTTTACAGTTTACATAATTCTTTCATATGTATTAGCTTATTTGATCCTTCATGACCTCAGTGAAGAAAACAGGTATTATAATTTACATTTTACAGACGAAACAGAGATTCTGGGAAGCAAAATCATACAAGCAAGGAAATGGAAGAGAGAGGACTTAATTCTATTATTCTCTCCAAAATCAGCCCCTGAGTATAGGGGATATCGCATCCTAGGTGAATTGACAAGGACACCTATTTTAACTTTGTGTTGGGCTAACCTACAGTAGATTTTCAAAACTGTGTTAATTTTGTATCTTTCACAGCAAAGACATATTAAGATTTTTATTAAGTTATGGATCTTAAGTTTCTTTTGGATTACAATCGAAGTAACCATTCAGGGCAAAGCTAAGGTACAATCAGTTTTTGAGTTTATAGATTCATTCATTCAACAAATATTTATTTGGATACATTGTAAACCAGACCACACTTTTAAGTGTTATTCCCCATGTCCCATAGTATTCCAAGGTATATAAGAGAGGCAAAGAAAACATCCATGGCATGAGGTTTTACAAATATCATAAAAAAGCTTCTAATTTTAAAATTTTAATTGAAAGAATGGGTACGTTTACTCCTCTTAACCCATTACTTTGCAGGTTCATTCTATTCTCTTCTTCTCTAAGCTCTTTGGCCTGAAAAATGAGTATTCCTCTGGGAATTATCAATTCCTTCTGTGATATAAAATGTATAATTTCAATATTTTGTAACCTGGATATTTACTTTCTCATATTTTTAGGAGATCATGTTAGATTCTATAATTAGAATTAATATGCATCTGGAATGTCTTTAATTTGGTCTCACCTACCATTATTAATTCTGGGCTATGTTTCCCTGGGCTCCCTCGCTACCTGTAGATCCTTTACAGATGGTCATTTACAGCACCCATGTTTCAAGAAGAACAGCAAATTTTACTTGTGTCCCTTGCCCTTAATCAGATTGCTTACTCAAGTCAATCTTTATCTCCAATTTCCTTTCTTTCCCATTGGTGTTTTATTATTTTTCTAACCCAGAGGAGCCAGACTCCTAGATTAGGTATTTCTTGCATTTACATATTGTAATCTCATCTGCTCATTTCCTTAGGCAGTCATTGTACATTTGGTAATTCTATTATTATAGATCATTATCTATGAAACCATTTTGTTTTTCCACAGGAGAGTCTGGAACCCCTGCTGACCTATTCTTAAAAAGTTACTCTGAAATATATCTATACTTAATCAAAAAGTTTCAAAGAAGTAAATCTTTATTTCCGTAACTAGAAAAATTAAGATTTCTGTTTTTAATACTACGCTTTGAATGCCTTCAAGTTTCAAAACTGTCAAAAGAGTTTTATTTGTATGTATGTCTCATTTTATTTTTATATCTCTATATATAAATCTATCTATCTAATATCCACCACACTTTATATGTATGTGAGCATAAAAGGAATAATATTTTTATAAAATAAACAACATACAAATGCCTAATTACTTTTTTCTTTTTTTTATAAACAACTGTGGTCTCACATTTTACCTATTCTAAACAAAGCTATTTTTTTTTTTTATCTTGCTTTTTTGGGACTTTTTGCTTCTTGGAGAGTTAAAAAGAAAATCAAACTTGTACTTGACCAGCTAAAATGAACTTTACAGTCTCTTTTAAAGATGGTTTCATGAATCGTAAAGCTAAGTAAAAGCTGTTACTTCCTGACCATGAAGATGAGGCCGAAGTTACATCCATAAGGGAATCAGGAGAAGAGCAGGAATTGGAACCCAGCTCTCCCACACTCTGTCTAGTATGCCATATCAACTGAGGCATCCCCTCAGGCTTTCCTTCAGTCTCTATTTAAAACACATTTGATATTCTGTGTTCTAAACTCTCAGCATGTTAGAATTACCAGATTGGTTATGAGGGGTAGGGGAAAAGATGTGGCATCAATTCGCTGACCTGTCAGACAGGAGCTGACAGTACATAATGAAGTCAGAGACAAGTCACAAAACTCAAATCCAGCAGCCTAAGGCCATTCAGCAAGGAGCGAAAAGGCTTACATTCTTAGAAGGCTTAGACGTCACTACTATGTTAGAAAATAGTAAAGTACTGGTACTGGTGGAGGAAAAAATCATTAAGTAGTGGCTAAATTATGTTCACTCTATGTGATCTGGAAAAACAAGGATATGGATCTGAAGTTCAAGAAGACAAAGCCCTTTTGGATAGGCACTTATCTGTGCTGCACTGTGGAGGGAGGCAAGATTATGAAGACAATATCTCTCTTCCATGGGCCAATGAATAAAGTTCAATTCAACACTTGTCCACACTCATATACGTGTTACTAATTTTGTTTTCTACTTTTTAAAATGTCAGTGGTTGCTAACCAGGTGAGGAGATCATGGTGACTTGGTTTATTGTTTGAAACTTTCTGTATTAAAAAAAAGGGGAAGAAAGAGATAATAATTATCTATTGGCTTTTTACTTAAAGCATATTTAAAGAGCTTTTAATGAATACTGCTGGAGAATTAGACACAATCAAATATTCCTTATAGGAATAATTCAGCTAGCTGTAAAAATAATTCATAAAGAATTATGCTTGTTAGAATGTCTTTCATCAATAAGATAAGTGATAGCAAATGCTGGCAAAGATGTGTAGAAAAGGAAACCCTTGTGCACTTTTAGTGGGATTGTAAATTAGTGAAGCCACTATGGAGAACAGAATGGAAGCTTCTCAAAAAATTAAAAAATAGAAAGACCATATGATTCAGCAATTTCACTTCTGAGAATGTATCCAAAGGAAACAAAAACACTATGTCGAAGAGATATCTCACCCTCTTGTTCACAGCAGCATTATTTACAATACCTAAGACATGGAAACAAACTAAGTGTTCACTGATGGATAAATGGATAAAGAAGTTGTGATACACACACACACACACACACATATACACAGTGGAATATTATTCATCCATTAAGAAGGAAATCTTGCCATTTGTAACAACATGGATGAACCTTGAGAGCATTAAGTCAAAAATCATAGAAAAAAAGATCAGATGTGTGGTGACCAGAGGTAGAGGATGTAAGGTGGGAGAATTGGATGAAAGTGGCCAAAAGGTATAAACTTGCAGTTATAACATAAAAGTGCTAGGGATGTGAGGTACACATGATGACTACAGTTAATGCTGCTGTATGGTGTAGGTGAAAATAGTTAAAAGAATAAATCCTGAGTTCTTAATTACAAGGAAAAAAACATTTTTTTCTTCCTTTTTTGGTACCTATATAAAATGATGGATGTTAACTAATAGTGGTAATTATTTCACAATATATGTAAGTCAATTCATTATACTGTACACCTTAAACTTATTTAAAAAGGGATTATATTTTGGGGAAAATATTTATATATGTTTATAAGAACAAATGCTTTAACTTTTTCTATACAACATATGAAGTTTTGACAGTGAAGCCATGCTCATTTCATGGAGTACATTGAAAGAATCACAATTATTGGAGTATTTGACTAAACATATCAAGATCAAAATCTAGGCCTCAAGGAATTTTATCTGAATTGTTTGGGTTACCTTAGTGATCAAATTAACTGGATAACTGCCAAATTTATGCCATTTAGAGATGAACTTCCCATAAGAGAATAATATTTTGGCATTAAGTAGGTAATCTTTATAAGTGAACAGTTTCTGATTTTCTAAGAAAAATATTTAAAATCCATTGAATTTATGGTTTAAAGCCCAGATAGTAAAAATATATACATTACTTTCTTTGCTGGTTACTTACCCTAGCTTGCAGATACTCATTAAATAAAAAACAAAAACAAAAACAAAACAAAAACGAAAAATCCCAGAGTATTAAAATCTTGAAAAGTTCTTTCTACATATGAACTTTTTTTTCTATTTTAAACTGATTTTGATTTCTGTTATGCATGTCATATCATCAGAAATGTTGAACTCCTTGTCACCGATGCTCTCATCTTCATTTGCTTGTAGTCACCTGAGCAGCCTTGTAACTGTCCTCTCCAGGCAGCATATGCGATGGCTCTGGGACTTCGGTGGAAGAAAGCCCTTTTGGATAGGCAAGTATCTGTGCTGTACTGAGGGAGGCAAGAACACAGAGAGAATGTTTCTCCTTCACGGGCCAATGATTGTGGCTTACAATAACGAGCAACGTTAGATTGTTGGACAGTCTATCTTTTAAAACTCGTCCTAATTATACAACACTTTCATTTTTAGACATCTAGTTCAAAGAAATAATGATGGATGTAGTTGTATTTATTGGTAAGAGAACTCAAAAAATGGTATTTCTAAAAGTAAAAAAATTAGAATTAGCTATAAATAGGGGATGGTTAAATGAATTATTGTATAGCCATTTGAAGGAATAGTAAATATTTAATGCTTTCATAAGATATTAAATATTAGACATGACAAAAGCCTATGTTTATTAATTTATTCAATAAATATATGTTGGCTGTATACTGTATATAAAATATGTAATGTATTTATGGCAAGGTACTAAGTAAAAAACCAGAGTTCATAGCCATATGAAGCATGAAATAATTTAGAATTAAAAAGAAATTTATATACATGGGATGTATATAAATACATATAACATATGTAAATACATATATAAAAAATATGCCAAAGAATTAGAAATATTTTACCTCCAGTTAAGAATTATAGGTGATCTTAATTTTATTCCTTATGTTCTAAAGTTTTACTATTTTTTACAATTTTAACAATAGTACAAATCCTTTCAAGTCACTTAGAAATAGAATTCTCTGGGTACATCTAAGTCAGTTTCTTGCCATCTCTTTTTAAAAGTGTTGTATTTCAGGGAACTCTAATAATCCCATTCTTGGATTCTCAAAGTCTCTTTAATAATCAATGAGTCTCTAAATTCTGAAATTATCTGAGAGTATTAAGTTAAAGTTGAAGGATAAGATTTCCCTTCATCCAAAACTGGTTTCAAGATTCTACCCCACAAAGTATTTAGGCATAGCATCACCTGATCAATAATTCTAGGAAACAATCCAGAAGGAGATAGGTTATTTCTAACCAAAGTGCTTCATTTTATTCTGCCTAAAAATAATTGGCAGAATCGGTTGAGAGAATGTTATACGCTATGTAACTAAGACTATTTTCACAGTCAAGTTGGGTTTTGGAGATGCCAGATTATGCTATTGCAGGGGATCCTTTTCTCAGTTTATTCTTTTTATTTCACTTAGGAAAGGGAATGAGGAGGAGAAATGCTTTTTAAAAATTACAAAAATTTTACAACATTAGAGTGTAGTTTGCAAAAATTGCCAGTGGTAGTAGAGACAAGTTGAGAAAAGTTGTTTTTTATTGGAATTGTAGCAGATTGAAAAAAATCTTAAGCTCCAGATTAAAAATAATATTTAGTAAGCTACTTTGACATATGAAAGCCAAGACATTTAAATATTGAGAAATAAGATAAGAGTGTATCTGTGTCCCTGATGTAGAATTTCTGCCTGTAGGATAATATGAATAATAATTGCCATTCATTACACACATATATTGCCATGTACTTTACATGTATTATCTTATTTAATCCTCAAAACAGCCCTAGAAATCCTATTTTTATTCTAATTTCTTAGATGAGAAAACTAAAACTTAGAATGGTTATGTAACCTGACCAAAGATGCTCAACTAATAAGTGGTGGAGCTAGAATTTGAATTCGGATCTGTCTGACTCCACAACCTTATGTGCTTAGTTCTGTCTTATAGGTCCTATTCCATGTTTTAGAATGTAGGTCCATTTTTCCATGTGATTACTGAGCTTAGAACAATAGAACGATATGATATCCAAGTATAAATGTAATTATTTGGCACATTCTTCCATTCACTTTAGGTTTGAATGACCAAATGCATGCTGGCCACTGGGAGTGGATCAGCAGTGAACCTGTCACCTTCACCAACTGGAGGAGAGAGCCCCCTCGACGTTCAAGGCCTGGCAAGAACTGTGTTTTGGTTCAAAAACAAGGAAAATGGCAAATAAAGGATTGTAGAAAGGGCAAAGCTCACAATTATGTGTGTTCCAGGAAACTCTAATGTAACTGGCCTTACAGGTGCCCCATGGAATTTCTCACCTATTTATTTACAGGATTTGTGCATATTGCTCAATAGAAAACAAGGTGTCATGACTGATTTGGCACTTTTTTTTATTATAGTGTATGAGCGATATCTAGTTTTTTTTAAAAAAAGGAACATAAATGAATAGTTCCAGGAAGATTGATAAATGAATATTTCTTACAGGAAAAGATACAATTCTTACATCTCAATCTCTTTCAAAATAAATGCTTGATGTATTATATGGTGCAAGATTTGCTTGTTCCAGGAGACTCCCATCCTGACACCCTCCATATCTCAGTCAGCACCAATTTCATGGTCTTTGGATTTTTTGGTCCCAATATCTCAAGTGAGTCCATTCTGAAATCGATATTGCAGGTGCTTCTACCACTTCAGTCTGAGTGAAGCTAACCCTGCCAGTTCATTAAATCAATGTTGAACTGCAAAGGGTTGCTTTGTCCCTTTGGAGCCCTTTCAAATGTGAAACCTGAAGTAAGAGGCTGTGGATCAAAAGGAGAATTCTCTGTGGTGAAAAAGGAAAGCTTTAGATGGAAGAATCTTGCTGATGGAAGCTCATCTGCAAAGCTCTAGTTCAGGTAAGAATTCAAGGGCTACCTGTATTTCAGAGGTCTACTCATCACTATTCATGAGACAGATCTCCCTTTGTAATAAGAATGTTGGCATTGTACCATTCCAAGGCTACATGATTGGGTTTCTCCAGCCTTACAGAGTCATGAAAAATTTGAAGTAACATGAACCTCTCTCTTCATTCATGTTTATAGCAGTGACTAGCATTTCTCAAGGACATTTGGAATAAAGAGTATATATAAATGATGGTTAATATGTGGAAGAAAAATACTGCTTCCTCAGAAGTATCTCAGTGAATGAGGCTGATGAACAGAGAAAAAGAAAATACTTAAAACAAAGCCCTCAAAAGCCTATATTCTCAGAAAGGATTTTCATGCAATTTTGAGCCCTTAAATCTTTAATAGTTGTAGAAATGCCATGTTAACTTGACTCTCTAATGTAAAGGTAACTTATTAATTTATAATGTCAACTGAGTGAAACATTTTGTAACAGTGAAGTATGTTGCAGCCTTATAAGAACTTCCTTCTGAAATCAAGGTTTAATTACAGGAAATTAGAAATTTATTTCTGAAACATTTACTCAAAATTTTCCTCTTTTCATAATCACTAGAAAGTACGGTTGTGCCAAATGTAACTTGCTATAGGAGCACCAGTGTAACTTCAGAATCAAAAGGAGGTTACCGAGTAGACCAAAGCCTTGGCGCAGGTTTTATTATAATAATACCTTGAGTGAAATTGAAAAAGACTGAAGACATTCAGTCCAGTTTCTGGATATAAAACATGACAATCTTGTTTTATTTCTGCTCAAGACTTTGATTAATAGAAATTTTGCAAAGAGACGCTGGAATCAGGCTTAGACATTCTACTTCTTAATAAAGTTAAACATCATTGTGGAGTCGGAGGCTCCTTACATTAGATATCACAGGGAGACACTGGACTGATATAATATTCGGGTCTCCTGTATGACACAAGCAGTCTTTGGTGCTTAACCAAAAGATGCATAACCCATCCTCTGTACCTGTTCCAATCTCCTCTGATCCTCTGGCCTCTGCAGTGCGAGAAGGTGTGACGCCAGATAAAGAAACAGAGTTGTTCACCGAAAGGGTTACATCTAGGAGAGAAAGTGAAAGTTCAAGAAATAAGAAATTTAAGGGCCACGTCTTTCTACTGTAATTCTAGGACTATATTAACTATTTAAAACTGAAACCCAGAACCATGACACTATGTCATGAATCTGGTCAACATGGTAGGTAGATTTTATCATGCATTTCTGCAATGACAGTGACATTTAAGGGTAATTTCAATGTTAGCACAAAAAGAGAACGTTTTGATTTTTTATAGCAACAAGACATACTAGAAGAATGTTTAAAAATATTCCTGATCGCGAAGGCATTAATCAAGCTATAAAAATCCAAGTAAGAGATGGAGACTTAAGGTAGCTAAGAAGAGCATCAGAAAGAAGGACCTGAACACCTCCCAGCCCTTCTTCCCACACTTGAACACTGACTCAGGAAAAGACCCATTTTATCCAAGGGCATCAATCCAGCAAAATAGTGTGCAGCCTTTCAGAATCTTGCAATTTTTGGTCTTTAACAAAAATGTACACTTATGCAGCATATATTTGCTAAACATGAACTTAAAAAAGATAATTATTTTATCTCCTTCCAAGGAGTGGTAAAAATGAACCAGGTGACATTTATTTACATTTCTGTTTTTGTTTATTTTTAATAGAGCCAAAAAGAATATGCACATATTTTCATTAACAGTACAGTTCTGTATAATTTAAACCATAAATCAGTGCTGGTTAATTTCTGCAACAAAGCAGCATATTAAATGTACTGTATCATGCTTTATCTAGTGTTGTATCAAAATTAATGAAATAAACATTTCTAGTTCTGAACCACTGTTCCTTTAGTTTTAACATTTTATATTTATTCTACCTATTGTTAGACAGAATGGAGAAGAAGAATGGAAAAGAAAGATGAATGTGTCTTTTTTATCTTTACTTTTAGATCAGTCTTTAGCTATGTGACTTCTATCCATTCACCCAGCTACACATCCATCCTTCTACCATTCATTCGATAAATATTGAATATGGAGTGCCAGTCCTCCACCTGACATTATCCTAGATGCTGGAGATATTGTAGCAAATGAGATAGGAAAATAAAAATATAAAAGCATAGCACATATATGCAAATTTCTAATAAGTTTTTTTTTTTTAAGTGAGAAGCTTTTTATCGAGGAGGATGTCACAGAAAAAAAATTATTGATTATATTATCCTTTTTCAGAATTGAAGGAAAACACCCACTAAGAGAAATGGCTCAGGTTGTCTTCTGTTTTGTTCTCTCCTGGTTAGGAAACTGGCGTTAACTTTTTGAATTTTTATTCAGCTCAAAGTGTTATTGATAGCAGCTATCCCAAATTTTCTATCTCCAGATCAAGTTAGGAACTAGAATAATTAAATTTATCTTTTTGCAATGATATTTTTTCCCCCAAAGTATAGCAGGATGTCTTTCTGTGTCTTTGATATTCCTGTAGCAACAGGAATAAAGAAGAGAGAACTTCAATATCATTTTATCTAATATTCATATTGTACAACAGAAGAGACTAAAGTTCTCAGAAGTTAAAGTATAGGAAAAAATCAGCATTAGAACTGGGGTCTTCCAAACCATAGGCTGAATCTCTTCAAACTATTCCACATGTCTATTACCACTCTGAGCAAATTTGTTTTTGTTTGTTTGTTTGTTTGTTTGTTTGTTTATAGTCAAGTAAAATGTCTTTGAACGAGTATTATAAAATTCACCATATACTTGAAAACATTATAATGAAAGAAGATGGACACAAAAGGCCTTGTATTGCATGATTCCATTTATGTGAAATGCCCCGAATAGGCAAATCTATAAAGATGGAAAGTAGATTAGTGCTTGCCAGAAGTTAGAGAAATGGGAAAATGGGACCAATTACTAATAGGTGCAGAGTTTCTTTTTGAGGGAATGAAAATGTTCTGGAATTAGATAGTGGTGATGGTTGCACAATACAGTGAATATACTAAAAACCACTGAGGTATATACTTCAAAATGGTAAATTTTAAGTTATGGGAAATATAGTTCAATAGAAAATGCTATTTAAAATCATCGTATAAAATTTTAGAAAGCTATATATAGGTTGAAATGTTTGATGCTTTTTTCAGTCATTACCCCATGTCTCACCCAGGTTTTTGTTTGTTTATATAGTTGGTTAAGTGGAAGAGAATGCTGACTCTACATATTTTTTAATTTAGAGTACTGCTTTATTGATTTCCTTCTTTTTCTCTCCATTAATCATGGGAGAACTGTTACTAATGGCAGAGTGAGTCTGGATATCTATAATGTCCAGAATGCTATGATTTTCTCGAAATTAATTTTACAAGTTTTTAGAAGAGGGTCATGCAGGAAATGAATATAATATCCTCATAGCTTAAACATGTAACTGTTCATTTTGAACAGTTTTTATAGGTCTTATATTTTGCTAGGTAATAAAGTTTAATTTATCTTAAGATGGAAAGGGACAAAAATCAACCAACATTTCCATTAAAGGCCTTATCATAACCTGTAATACTTTTTACAAGCAATGAAATATGAATTTATCTTTTGTTTCTATCCCTCTCTGTATTTGTGCTTCCAAAAGGCAATCAATCACAATTTACCCTACAGAAGAAGAATGAAAAAAAAAAAATACCATCTTAAAATTAGTCAAAAGAAAGCTGGAGTGGCTATATTCATGTCAGAATAGATTTTAAAGCAAAAACTATTACCAAGGATAAAGATAGTTACTTTATAATTTAAAGGGGTCACAGATTAATAATATCAGGAATGAGAGGGGATATCACTATAGATTCTATAACAACTAAAAGACTAAAAAGGAAATATAATAAACAACTTGAGACAATATATAACTTAAATGAAATGGACAAATTCCTTGAAAAACAAACTATCGAAACTCAATCAAGAAAAGACAGATAACTTGAAAAAACCCTATAACTAGTACAGCAATTGAATTTGTAGTTTAAAATTTTTTCACAAAGAAAATTCTAAGTTCAGATAACTTCATTATTGAATTCTACACATATTTAAGAAAGAAATAGTATCAATTCTATAAAACTCACCCAGAAAATGGCAGAGGAAAGAATACTTTCTAACTCATTCTAAAAGGCCAGTATTATTCTGATACCAGACCATACAAAAATAATACAAGAAAAGAAAATCACAGACAAATATCCCTCATGAGTATAGACGGAAAATCTAAACAAAATTTTACCAATTCAAATCTAACAATATATACAAAAGGATAATACATTTTGACCAAGACATTGTTAAGAGAATGACAAGCCACAGACTGGGAGAAAATATTTATTATGCATATATCGGTAAAGAACTGTATTTTATATTTCTTCAAAAATCAATAATAAGAAATTTTTTAAATGTCAGAAGATTTGAATAGATACTTCACCAAAGAAGATATGCGGATGACAAATAAGTACATGAAAATATGTCAACATATTAGTCATTAGGGAATTGTAAATTGAAGCTGCAATGAGATAGTATTACACACCTATTAGAAGACTAGAATAAAAAAGACTGACAATACCGAGTAAGGATGTGAAGTACTAGAATTCTACAAATTCTACACTGCCAGCGGAAATGCAAAATAGTTCAACCACTTTGAGAAACAATTTAGTCGTTAAAAAATGGTAAACATACTTACCATATAATCTAGCCATTCCATTCTTATGTGTTTACCTAAGAGAAAATAATGCATATTTTTATTTAAAGACTTAATACATGAATGTTCCTAGCAGCTTTATTTGTAACAACCCAAACTGTAAATAACCAAATGTCCATTATCATGTGAATGGATAAACAAAGTATATCCTTACAAAGAAATACTATTCAGGAATATAAACAACTGAGGTATTGCTACGACAACATGGATGATTCTCAAAATAATTATTCTGAGTGAAATAAGCCTGAAAATAGAATATATAGTCATATACGTACTCCATTTATAAAAAATTATTTGCAGTGTGAACTAGTCTATAGTGACGGAAAGCAGATCAGGTGTTATCTGTGAATGGGAGAGAAGGGCAGGAAAGGACAGAGAAAGGGATTGCAAAGGGACACAAGGAAACTTTTTGGAGTGATGGATTTGTTCACTATCTTGATTGTAGTAATAGATTTATAGATATGCATAATAAATATCTAAATCTACCAAATTATACACTTTAAATATGTGTTTCTTGCAAGTCAATTTTATACTTCAATAAAATTGTTTAAAGAGAAACAATTTCTACAATGTGGTGGGAAATTTTCAAAAGAAAATTTGCATAAAGATGTTTATATGCATAAAGATGTTTTTATTTCGGGGCAATAAAAAAAATGGAGCAAAATTATATGATAAAAATGTCCAATGACTCAAGAATGCTAAATGGAATATTATATGGCCTCCATTAAAGTAATAATTCTATCACATAAAAATTTAAAATAGCAGAATATAAAATAGTCTATGTACCATTTTAATAGCTACACTGCAATAGACAGACTGATAGAGAAGAAAAGCGAAAGGTGGGTTTATATTCTCAATTCTACCACTTACTAGCTTTGTATCTTAAATTCTCTAAACTTTAGTTTTCTCACTTATAAAATGCGAATAACAATAACTTCCTGGAAAAATTGTTGTAAAAACTAAGTGTGAAACTATAAAGAATATACCTAAGATATAATAGGCACTCAATAAAAAATATCTTTTTAAAAGCTGTAAAGTATGTGTGAGAGAGAGATGCAAAGGAAGAGGGTGACAACTTCAAACAGTGCTTGTCCTCACCACTAAGCAGGGAAGGAGAGCTGGGGTGGGAGTGTTTGGGCTTTACGTTCCCTATTACAAATGAGAACTTTCTCACATGTTAAGATATTTGTGTTGAATGTGGAAATGTTTCTAGTTTTTGGAGAAATCCATATGACCAAGGAAGCTCTTTTTAAAACCCCAATATGCCTTACTTTCAGACATGATCTATGATACACAAATCTCATTGTAAAGAAAGACAAATTAGGGGATAGTTTTTTATATAACAGAAAGGATTGTTTGCTTTGCTAAAGGAGAGTTTGCTGCTAAGGATCTGGGGAATATTTTCTGAGAACGGCTTCTCCATGGAGTTACATTTTCAATTTTTTTTTTTTTTTTTTTGCAATCAGAATGTAAGGAACACACTTGTGACATATATCGAGCATTCATTATGCCCCCAAATGAACATGCGAAGACTTAATGCTGCTAAGTGGAAAAAAAGGTGGTTCAAGGTATATGGAAGTCGGGAAGGATTCAGGTTAGAAGCTAAAGCACAGAAAAGACCAGCAGAGACTGGCTCCCAGTAAATCGTTGTCTCGAATACAGATTTCCTACCCATCAGAATCCTTGGGTCCTTTTGGTGACTAGCCACAAATAACAGGCTTCTTAAGAGTTTCAGGTTTGAATCAAGAGTTGAACTTTTGCAAATGTGACTAAGACCAGCCCAGCTTTACGGAAATCTTGGGCCCAGGGTCAGGTACACAACAGAAGGCAAGCCTTACGGGAAAATTCTGCTTTGCTTTTGCATTTTATGGTCATGATTTTTCAGTTCATCTCATGCCACCTCGTTATTTAATTCCCACACCTCAGAGGGGAAAATGTGTAATATTTTAATATTTATGTTACAGATACTTAAAATTATGTTTCTGAATAGGTATTGCCAAGATAGTTAAGCCAAACTTTATAGCGGGTAGAAAATATAAATTTGTCTAAAATCTTTCATGAAATGAAGGTCTTAATATTTATTTCCAGAGTTGATTTTGGTGCCCGCTCTTGGAGAGCCTTAGAGAAGGGTTGTCAATACAAGGTGTCATTGTTTTAGCTTTCCTATCCACAACTTGCTTTTCTTCTCCCCAACTTCCCTCTCCTTTGGCAACTTTTCCTCACATTCTGTCCTACATTTGGCCCCGAGTCAGTTGAAAGCTCTGCAAGTTGATTTTCCATTCCCATCTGAATTTTAGCTTAGCCGTGGAACTGTTTTCCATGTGTTTTTCATCATTTGTTCATGTGTTATGAGCTTATAGGAACAATATGGTTCCCCCAAGCTGCCTGCATTGTATAAGCAGAAACTGGCAAGGTGGCCAGTGGAGAAATGGTTTTCAGACAGATGCCCCCTACACTCATTTCTGTTGGTGGTGATACACCGCCCCCTTCTTCCAACTGGAGAAAAACAATTTACAAGCTGCCTAAAGTTAACTAACACACATAGAATCAATCCTCTGGCACGAGTTACCTTTTCTAGGAGTATACTCCGTCAGGAGAGACTTTCATGGGAACTGTGGCTGGTATGACGAAGTTCCAAGACCTACTCTGAGACCCCGGGAGGCTGGGAAATAAAGGTTTACTCTGAGTCTTCCCAGAGTTAGTGGAAGTTTGATTTTAAAATAGAGTCTGAACTCAGAGAATTAAGGATATGTTCTCCAGGACAAAGAGATATCTTTTAGAAAGTAAAGCACAATAAGAACCTGTGTCAGAAGTTTCTGTCCACGTTTTAATTGGATTTGGTATGATAAAGCAGACATTCACTAACATTCCAAGTGTAGAGTGAGGGGCCAGAAGTGGGAAATAAACAGAAGAATGTATTTAGCAAAATCTGTGTTCTCCAAGTTGCTGACAGTGCAGTCTCCAGCATAGACCTTGCTATTTCTCCCTGGGTAGGAAGACACATGCACCCAAATTAAGCCAAGGCTGAGGGTTCACTAAATGCCAGAGTAAAGAAGGGACTTCCTTTATTGATGCCCCCCCAAAATCCTGTTGTTATGGGTGAGATGGCTCCCTTGTAACCCTCTACAAGCCAGGGAGCTGGCTGGATGACAGGTCTGCTCTTGCCGCTTAAGACTTTGGATTTTCATAGTTCTTTTGCTCACTCTGATCTTTTTTCTCCATTATATTTAGGACCGAATTCACAAATGTTGCAGAAAGTTCTAACAGCTGCAAGAAGGTATGGATGATCCCAGAAAGAAAGATTTAAAGGTGTGCTGGAGTGAAAAGCTAGACTTCGGTGGGTTAATATGTTAGTGGATGTGAGAAAGTGGAGGTGGGGTTTGGACAATTCTTTCCAAAATTTGTGAAGGCAAAAGACTACACTGAAGTTCAGAACCTGAAAACTTCTATGAAATCAAGAGATGCTTTTAGAAAGTGAAGATTCAAAGCAGCAAGCATATCAGAGGCAGCCACTGGAATACAGGGAGTTTGACAATAAGTGGGGAGACTATTCAACAAAAGTAGGTTGGACAGGATGGAATTTCAAGAGCAGAGTAGAAAGGAGAATTTAATTAGTATGGATGGATGGTAAGATAGGAGGGAACTCTCATCTAATGGCTTCTCTCTTTCTCTGTGAGGTCATTGGCTGAAAATGATGAAAGAGGCAGAATGGTCAAAGGCTTGAGAAAATTTGAGAAGTTTTTAAATATTCTATATGGAAAATAAAGAGTTGACTAGAGTTATATGAAAGATTGGGCAGAATTGAAGGTTCTGTTAAGGTGGGAGATAGTTCATTTATATAGAATTAATTTTTGTCATTTTGTCTTCATCTCTACCAGCACTCTGTAGTCTGGGTGTGGCCGAGGGAAGGTGGACAGCTGGGTGTTTCCAGGGTTAAGATTTTACTAAGTGTGTGCAAGAGAAGAAAAAAGGGGTGAGGGAGTTAGGAATATTGCAAAAGTTTGAAGTGATGGGCCATGAATGTACCCTGGATAGGGAACAAAGTGAAGATCAGAAAATTTATAGATATTAACTCACTCATTCATTCCTTATTCAGTTTAAACCAATATTCTGGAGCATCTACTACATGGAAGGAATTGTTCTAGGGCCTGAGAGGGTTACTAAGAAAGACATAGCCTCACTTTCATGGACTTTAAATCCAAATTGGAGACAGACGTTAAACAAATGTTCACACCAATAATTGTTTAACTACACTTATGGTAATACTAGAATGAGGATAAAGCAGAAAACAAATGCTGTCTGAAAAACATGAGAACGTTGTCATGAGAGAGTGGAATGCGGATGTCACAATTTAGAGGTGGAACAATTTCTGATAATAATAGGGATCAGAATGTAATAGGGATGAAGAGAGGCCAGTTGGAGTGGGGATCATCAGATTTTGGCCAGGTGTCGAATGCGACATCATGTGATACTGATGGCATGATATCAATCAGACCCATCCGTGTGCACACTGAGGTCACACAAGGTGATAGTAGGATTAGGGGTGAAAAGCAAGGCAATAAGTCAGAGGAGGAGAGAAGAGCAGACAGTATTGCCCCTGGCAAGGTTTAGGGACACACAGTTAAAGTACCTGAGATCATGTAGCTAACAAGCTGTAAGGCAGAGCCAAGAATCAGATAAAGTTTTTCTGGCTTCGAGTTCAGAGTTACTTCCACTTACATTACTCTCTCGGAGAGCAGCTTTCTGCGAAATGAAAAATGATCAAGGTAAATGTTAAGGAAGGGGAAAAAGGAGCACAACAGAGGCTAAGCATCAGTGAAGGCATCCCCAGGACCTATCACAGACAGTGGGCAGTGGGGGATAGAGGGACAGTAAGATGGCGGGGCACATGGAGAAGTCACCTCAGCTGCCTTGGCCTGCTTCTCAGATTTGCAGAAGCCCTCTCTGCAGTCTTAGTAAGTAGCTGATTAGTCAAATTTAGGTATGGTCTATGACTTGTGCATGGTAATAGCTACAGCTCTAGTTATGAAAAATAAAATGCTTGTCCCTTGTATTGGAGTGTTCTAGAGAGCAGTGAGATCACCGAACCTACGAACAGAAGAATGAGATCTTAAAAGGTAATTCAGGGATCAGTGCCTAAAAGTGGAAATGGGGAATTTTTGTGGCATGCTACACCATCCGATATTTGTCCTTTTCTACTGGCTATACATTTTGTTCTCTTAAAGTGATGAAATAATTTGCTAGAGCTGCCATAACAGCCATCACAAAGCACCCCAGACTGAGTGGCTTAAACAATGGAAATTTATTTTTTCACAGTTCTGTAGGGTGGAAGTCCAAAATCAAGGTGTCTGTGAGGTAATTTTCTTCTGAGGGCTCTCTCCTTGGCTTGGAGATAGCCATCTTCTTACATCTTCATGTAGTCTTTCTTCTGTGTGTGTCTTTGTCTTAATCTCCTTTTCTCATGGGAACATCAGGTTTATTGGAATAGCGCCCACCCTAATGACCTCATTTTGATTTAAGTACCTCTCTAAAGGCCTTATCTTCAAATATGGTCACATTCTGAGGACTGGGGATTAAGATTTCAACGTGAATTTTGGGATACACAATTCAGCCCATAACAGGTGACAATTTAAAAAGATTGCATGTAAATAAGTTGATAATAATAATTGCTTCCATGGCAGGACAAGAAACCCGAAAGGTCAGAGGAGAATTTACTCTTCACTGTATAATTTTTTGTATTGTTTTACTTTTGTTATGTATTTATTACCAAATCAAAAGTTAGAGAAAATCCACGTCTATCGTACCTCTTTGCACTTAACAAATATTTATTGAATAAAATTAGCAGAGACACAGGGTGACAGTCTGCTTTGCCTTAGGGATTCGGATCTGAAGTTCCCCTATCAGTACGGAAATGGTGCCTGCCTGGGAGATCCTTGTGTAACTTACTCTGAATAAAGTAGACTTTCTCTATGGATGGCAAATTCCACCAGGCCTGGATAAGGACACCCTGACCATTTTATCCCCAGGACCCATCACAGAGTTGGCACTCAGATACATGCTGTATGAATGAATAAATCGCTGAGTTCAGTAAGTGGAGCAGCTTTGGGGAATGAGACCCTTTCTGATGTGTTCTTCCCACAGAAAGTGGCAGTGGGGAGAGTACTACATTTTGAATAATTTACTTAACTAAATCATGACAAAAGATTTAAGGGGAAACCACTTAGTCTAATGTGCCCTCTTTTTTGTCTTTTGGAAAAGAAGAGATCCTGCCTTCTTTTGGGTTCTTTTTAAATAAATGCCCATGACACTATTGCTATTCTATATTTTGAAAAGTTAGGTAGATATAAGGCAATGGCAAATTTCTTCCCAAATCCATCAACCCATATCCCTTTTCCTGTCTTTCAGTTTTCCAAAATTATAAATTTGCTAGAAATCTCAAATTTTATCATTGGCAACAAATAATCATCAGTTTTCCTTGAAGCCCACCTTCTACCCCAAACTGCCTCTCATCTTTTGTTGATTTAGGTCTGGGGGTCTTCATAGGAGAATTTAGCTTCTCTCTTTTTCCTTAGAGAGCACTACAGTACTCTTTAGCTTTGTTCTGAGAGTCTATAAGAGGAACAGAAACTGTAACTGTTACTGTTTCTTCTCACAGGCATACTGGTAGCTCAGTCCAGTCCTGAAGACACCCCAAAGTGCCTTCAAGTTGAAATTAGAGCATTCGGATCATGCCGTGCATGAGTTGTAAATTGGAATGAATGAATTATGACATTGGCCCTTTTGGTCCTCACACGGGCCTGAGGTTGTCTCAGGAAGTCACCTTAACAAGCTTGGACACATGTAAGCTCAGGCCTGCCTTTCACTGTGGTGTTTGCTACTAAGTACACCAACAATTTGTGGTGTGCTCTCCACTCAACAGCTTCCTGCTGTGTCTGGAGGCCCCCTCCAGACCTACCTCCATTTGGTTTCATCCAAATTGGGAGGTGACTAGATGTCTGTGTCACTGAAGACCCAAGGAGGCAGCATATTTTTGCTAAAAACTACAAAATGTGTGTTTATGTTCTTAAGAATAAGCTGTAATGTATCACATACTCAGCTTTAGAATTGATGAAAGGACACAGTAGTGAAAGGTGACATGTTATCTGCCCTTAGCTGGAAAGATGAGGGTTGAAGACAGACTTATGTACCATAGCTCTCATCATAGAGGTTTTACTTTACTAGATTTACCCTTCAGGATATTTGTACATTTTCTCAAGAGGAATGGCAGAACAGAAATAAATTCTTCACGAGTATTTTTTAAATGACATTATTAAACACCAAAATTAGGATGAGAAGAAGGAGAGTTTAGGACTAAAGAAGGGTTAAAAATGGATAAGTGACATCCGTACAGCTACTAAAGTTACCAAATGTGTGATGCCACTAGACTGTACAAACCGCTCAAGGGCAGGAACCAAGTTTTTATAATTTTTTTATCGTTTTTTAGTATCCAACATGATGCCTACATCTTCTACAAATCTTCTACAAATTTTAATGCAATGGACATTATTTTAATTGTATCCTACGTTCAGAGCTGAGCAACCTGAGACCTCAAGTGGAATCTCTGGGGTAGTCTTCAGTTTGGGGAAATGCTAGATACTGTAATTGATGGCAATGAAACTTCAGGCATTGAAAAGTAAAGTTTAAAAGGAATCAGGGAACATATCATAGCTGGCTTCTATAGCATATTTATCATCAGGTCACAGAGTGGCCAGCTCTGGAGTCTATCGCATTGACTAGGTGAGGGGAATTAAGAAATTCAAATCGATGGCAATTAAAAAAAAAACACTTTAAAAGAAGTGGCAAATACTAATGCTCATTTAGGATGGATCAACTGTACCTAAATACTAGCAAAGGTTCTATGGTATTTGGTATAAAGAAAACATAGCTCTTCTGATAGAATTCTGGAAAAAATATGGTCCATTTAAAAATAGTTCATTATTGTAGATAAAGGGTTTACGCGAGGCTTTATCTCACAGAAGTCAGGTATGACTATTAAAAAAACACGTGTCTGGAAAATAGATTCCAGTGGGTCACTTCTTAAAAAAGAAAACCAGTACTGAAAACTGGGGGAGCATGTTCCAGATTATGTGTGTTACAGGAAACAAAGAATATGGTGATTAAACTGAAAAGGGAGAAATGTAAGCAAGTAATGGGTCAATTATCAATGGAAATACTGTTCAAATGGTGCGGAGGGTAGGTTGGACTCAATTCTGGGTTTCAGTTTTGTGGATATGTTTCTTTCTCATACCTGGTCTGATTTACAACATTTTTGAATGATAGTCACCTAACAAATTTTCCTTTGATCCCTGAAGACTCACGTTTGTCTCCGTCTTTACTTATCCTGGCCATCAGTTATTGTAGAATAAGGGAGATGATGTCGATTCTATAAGATAAAGAATTGACCAGTCAGCTTCATGCTCACAGCTATCAAACTTGGTTCTTAGAATCAACGTTCTCAAGTCTGGCTCTTTGTTTAGAGACAGAAAAAATCAACAGGACAGCTTGGGAGTAACATTTCCCCATCGTCAGCGAGGAGTGATGAGCTGTCAGTCTATTAGTATCTCATTAGTAAATGTGTGAACAATTGAAAGAGTTTATCTGATGACTGACCAGTTGTGAAATTTAGCACTGAGTATTTGATTCTTAGGATGAAGAGAATAACTTGGGAATTGTGTTTCCTTTTACTCCCTTACCATATAAAACCAGCAACCCCAACCACATCTAGGTAAAAGGGAGAGTCCTCTGCTCAACAAAGCTAACATCCTTCTATTTCTTCCTTTCTCGTCCTTACAATTTTGATATACATCTTTGGCTACTCGTGTGTGTGTGTGTGTGTGTGTGTGTGTGTGTGTGTGTGTGTGTGTGTGTGTGTGTGTGTAGAGCCTAAAGGCCTGGGTTTTTGCTAACTGTATGCCTTTTTTATCTGATATACTTCTCTCATAGAAACATGTTTTGTCTGTTTTATCCCAGCACAAAGCAGATGCACTGCATATGTTAGCTGACTCTGGTCCTTCTCTAATAACAGTGATGGGAAATCCAGGCAAAGAATGTGTTGTTTTCACTAATACTGCTCTTTAAATCTCAGCCGATAAAGTGTCAGCTAATGAACCCCTGGGTCCCAGGCTTTCACTGGGGCCTCCTAAAATACACAAAACCAAAATGAAGGCAGGACACCATTAGCACTACATAATTCAAGCAAACAAATGTGTTTACACTGCCTGGCTACTGACCACCTGCCTTCCCATCCTACAAGGCAGGTATCTATATATGGGATGTCCTGTTCACAGCCCTGCAGGCAGTGAGTCTCTTCTTTAAGCCTCTCCATCTGTGAATCTAAAAGACGCTTGGGACCCTGATAGCATGCATCTCCTCTTACTCTGGCTGCTGGTGCTTCTGCCTCTGGGGAGGGCTGCCTGGCCCCTGGATGGCCGCCAGAGTCAGAATTCCGTTTCTCTGGTGCTCCTAGAAAGGAATCGCAGGGAGCTTCCCATGGGCAACCACGAGGAGGCTGAGGAGAAGCCAGATCTGTTTGTTGCGGTGCCACACCTGATAGGTGCCAGTGCTGCAGGCCAAGGCCACAGACAGAGAGAGAAGATGCTGTTCAGGTTTAGCAGATTCTGGAAGAAATCTGAGAGAGAACTGCACCCAACCCAAGGCCCTGTCAATGAGCACTTTCCACTTGGGACCCAGGCTCTCACTCAGTCAAAGGATCGGATGCAAATGAAGAAGTCTCCTCTTCAGGAAGAAGCCAAGAAATTCTGGCACCACTTTATGTTCAGAATGAGTCCGGCTTCTCAGGGAGTCATCTTGCCCATAAAAAGCCATGAAGTGCATCAGGAGACCTGTAGGACAGTGCCTTTCAGCCAGGTATCTGTTCCTGGGGGAAAGAGGGGGCAAGGGTTGGCAGGAAGCGGGTGGACAGCTGGGACAGATGGAGAGAAGGGGAAGAGGCTGTCAGCATCCCGTGTCTTGCCTAACTCCCAGACTTGGTCCTTGGGTGTTCATCATAGGATTTGACAAAGTATGATTATACTCCCTAAATTTCTTTCTAAACTTATCATTCATTGTTTCTTGGTATTCAGGAAATGCTGCGAGAACGGTATGGCTGTACTGCCAATATTAGTAATCATTCATATTAATGGCACACAGCTTTGTTTAATGTGGTTTTATTTATTTATTTTTATAAGAGCGTTGGTCTATCCAGAGATATAAATAAGACTGTACCTTCAGTTAGGAGACTGGGGATTTAGAGCCATCACCAGAATTCTCTCTAGAGAATTCTGTACTCTGTACTCTATAAGGATGTGTGTGATCAGGTCAACTTTATCTGCAGATAGGTGGGATACACTGGACTCCTCCCCAAACAATCTCATACACATGTATGTTGGTCTTAATCCCTATATTTCACATGTAATTACTTCATAGGTCTATGAAATATGTTAAGGTTGCCAGGCAAAGTTGCCACATCATTCCTAGTATTACCATAGCAAAAATGCTTTAACTTATTTTCTCGTAAGCTTTTAAAAAATACTCTTGATGTGTAATTACATCTCCCCTTAGTAATACCTATCTCCTAATTCATGTTGTGTTGGTTGATTTGCGGTTATCGTGATTGATTCCGCACTATTAAGATGAAGGGGTATTCTACTATCTTCTTCCTCCAGTCAGTCCTGGCAAGCCTCATGTTCCAAATGTTAAATTAAAATTGAAAAATTGCATCGGGTCCTTAAACATAAAGATAGCGAACCAAAAGCAACGTAGGGTAGACTAAAATTTTACAGTCCAGTAATGCTACCCAATTAAGCAGGCAGTATTATAAGGTAATTGACTGTGCACGGCAGTTAAGCATTCTGCCTGAAAGGGCAAGGATGTGTAGCAATGACAAGTCAACTATCAAATAATAATGACTGCTTTGTTGGCCACATGAAATTAGAAAATTGCTCCTAAGAATCATGAAATCAAATTTCCTTTGAAACTATTATTTTACATTCTATTGCTAATTAAATAAAAATTAAGGTGCTCAACTAACATATTTTGAAGGGCATATAAAGCTAGGGGTATGGGGCTATGGGAGAGGCAAAGATGATGTCATGCATGATGACTTGCAGGCTTATGTGTTGCAACTTTGCTCCATGCAACTTCATAGATATGAATGTGCTATACGCCCTGCAGAATAGGATGGAATTAAACTCATGATGTTCTGATTTTATTTTATGAGCAATTGAACAAACTTATGTTGAAAATCTATTATGCACATGCACTGTGAGGAATCAAAAGGTAAGGCACGTTACTTACATAAGAAGTCAGGCATTAGAATGTTTTCAACTGGCAACACCCAATTAGACAAAATTTCTTAAAGTTGGCGTTTGAAAATTAGTGTAAAATATTTTCACATTAATGTAGAGATTTCTTAAAGGCTAATTTATTAATTTACTCAATAAAAGAAATATTTAGTTGAGGTGGTTTTTGCCCTTATAGATACCGTCACTTGTATTGCAAAATATCCAAAATTGGAAGGTTTTTGAAACTTTAAATTATTCTCAGACTTACAGTCGATAGCTTCTGCATCATATATGTTAGTGAGATTATGCAAAATAATTTAATGGAGATGTGTTTGCCTTTTAGAGTATCACCCATGAAGACTGTGAGGAAATAGTTGTACAGAACAATCTTTGCTTTGGGAAATGTGGGTCTATTCGTTTTCCTGGAGCTGCACAGCACCCCCATACCTTCTGCTCCCACTGCTCGCCTGCCAAGTTCACCACGATGCACTTGTCACTGAATTGCACTGGCCTTGGCCCTGTGGTCAAGGTGGTGATGCTGGTAGAGGAGTGCCAGTGCAAGGTGAAGACAGAGCCCCACGAGCATGGACACCTCCTACAGGCAGGCTCCCAGGCAGAATTTCCTGCCCAGGATCCTTTTACCCCAGGATTCTCAACTTAAAAAGCTATCCCCACTATTACTTTGGAAAAGCAAAACCACAATAGCAAAGTTGCTGATTATTCGGTGGAAGTTTTCAGTGGGTACATATTTTAAGGGAAAGGTGATTTAAAAAGCAGTACGATAGAAAAATGTAAAGAAATTGGTACTGATTTGGTATCTAGTTTTGGCTCTACTATTGATCAGCTGTAGAGTGTTAACAGTAGTAGAAGCTTTCTCTGCCTCAAGATGTTCATCTATAAACGGAACTTGAACTAAATGATTACTGAAGTCCTTTCCACTACTGATATTCCATAATCTATGGTCACTGAGTTTTTGTAAAAGCCCTGCACCTGAAGAAGGAAGAGAAACTGGACCACAAAAACCAGCTTCTTTAATAATTTGTCAAAGCACCAGCAAATGTATACATACATAAAATTTGTGGAAAGGCCTCCTCATACTTATAGCTGTCATCGCATCTGAGGCAGTTTTATTTGACTTCTATCAGATGATTAAGTAGTTCCATGTAAGGAGTAACTTGTTTGGTTGCTTCCTTATTTTTGATACTCCTCATATAAAGTTCTTAATGTCAGCTTTCTGGCTTTGAAGAAGGAAGATCGATGTTACTTTTAGTGCTTTACGTAGAGAAAAGGAACAATCGATGGTAGCCAAACAAGTACGTATATTATGGAGAAGGAAAAATACATGACCAGTACCAGGTTTAAAGGTCAATCCAGAGACATCAATGAAAGTAACCAAGGAACTCCAGTAGATGTCAAATTAAACGAACTGCAAATGATTTAAAATTGAAACATTTTATAGGTGAAATCCTTTATCCATATATATTTTGGGTTAGGTAGTAAGGTTCTGTGTCTGAATGACTTTTTTTTTGCTGTTGTATAAAAACTCTGTATTACAAATTTTATTCTACAAATGTCACAATTGCAAGTTCTGAAAATATTCTGACTATCTTAATGTATTAAATTTTAGTGTATGATGCAATCTGGGAACTGTCATGGCATTCAATTGTCTTATATTTTGTCCTTATTTGTTTTGTCTGTCCCATAATTTAAAGGTACTATCTAGAGATTACCTAACTAGATGCATTTGTGAAATGGATTCAGAGGCTAATGACAACGGCCCAAGTGTTTTTTCTGACACTTCAAACAGCTTTCTGTTAAGGTCCTTCAATCACTGTCTTCTGTAATTACATTTCTCCTTCTGTATTTATTTATATGCATGTGTTGTGCAGAACTGGCTTTCCCGAGCCATGTTTCTTTTTTCTATAATCATTCTTTAAAAATTAGTCTTAAAAATTATTTTTATTTTAATTCTTTGGATTCCTTAATTTTCAGTATATTCATAAAAAGTATTTCCCAGAATAATGATTATTTTCTAAAAAAAAAAGAAATGAATGTATATTTTAATTCTATCACTCTTTAATCACACTGTCTAACCTGGTGTTCTGAAGAAGCAAATGCATTTATATTTAGTGTATATTTTACAACACATCAATGTAATAAAATATGTGCTACACAGATACGCATGTGGCATTTACATCAATGTGTATTATACTCTTTGGTGGTCAAAGACAACCTAATTGGCCAAGATATGGTCATAAGGATACAACTGTTAAGCATTAATGATATCCCAGCTGGTCAATATATTTTGGTGCCAAAAGCTATTGAGCAGCTGTCTAGTTTGCAATTGCCTAACCCTGATTATGTAAACCTATCTCTGCCAATCCAACTATCCTTCCTTTCCTTACACACTTGCAAATAGATAAAATCCCTTTTATCTATTCTTGCAAATACTCCAGCCCAAGCCTCAATCATCAGCTTTATTCAAAGGCTGGTCTGCCCTTCCTCACAGGTGAATTCAAGATGAAGTAGCTGATAGTGGTATCAGAACTTACATTAAGAGTAATAGGATAAGCCTCACGAATTGCCCATATTCAACCATTTTTACTTACAAAAGAGGCAATTTCCAACGGTTCAGCATAATACATGGAAACGTAAGAAACCAAGTGGGAACACACAAATATTGAATATCTATTGAGTGCTAGATACTGTGCTGGGTCTTTCACATGAATTATACCATTTATGTAATACATAAACATGTAAATTATACATTCCTCACAAAAATCTTAAGAGGTGGGTAAATACCCTACTTTATAGGTAAGGAAAATAAGACTTAAAATGTTTAAGTAACTTGCCTAAGGCCATTTGGAGCATGTTTTCTATTTGTATTAAAATATTTGCTCATTTAGCTCATCAATTTAGGTTGAACACTTTTAGGTCTTTTGACTATAGACTTTAAAGCTAATTCTTTTTACCTCTTGTCTAGCTCTCATATTTGAAGGACACTGAAGTTATCTCTTGGAAGAGAAATCACTCTTAGGTCAGGTTCCTAGCCAAGCATTTCCCTGACTTAGGAGGTGGTCAGAGTAAGCCTCATGAATCTTGATCTCATTTTTCTCCTGATTAAAATAAGGCTGATAATAATTACTTCAAAATTATTGTGATGACCAAGCATAAGTAACAGCACATCAGAAAGCTTTATTTTAGATCCTGTAAAACTATAAGGAGTTAATTCACTCCTCTCCATTCAGATTTACTTTTTTTTAATTTTGTTTTGAGAAATTCAAGAGAGAAAAGCACAAATAACACAACAAATTATCACCACTAGAATATTTAATATTTTCTCACCTTGTGCTTCTTGTTTATTTTTGTTTTTTAAAAATGAACCATTTCACATATAAGTAAAGTCTCCTCTAACCACCGTGTTGTGTCGCATCCCCAAGCCCCTCCCTGACCCCTCAACACCCCCAACCCGAAGATACCTGTTCATAATTCCAATATCCTTTTATATTTTTACAAAGGTGTATACACATCCATAGTATTATTTTTGTGTATATGTTCCTTTATTCGAAAGGTATTTATTTGTTCACTAGCTATGTGCAAGATACAGCTCTAGGTACTGTGACTATAGCAAGGAAACAAGTTAGACAAGCTTTCGTTCCTAGTGGGGGGAGATAAGCAATTTGAAAATCAATCAATTCATTGATCAATCAGCCAAAAAAGAAAAATATCAGATGGTATGAGTTTTTAATTACATGCATGTTATTCTATATGAATTGTTCTACAGTTATTTTTTTCTCCACACAAGATTCTGGCTTGTTTTTACAACAGTTTTAGAGGTTTTTTTTTTTAAATATATATATTTTATCTCTATTCTAGAAACTTGGCATTAAGTATTCCCTACAGAGAGTGATTAACTTAGCTTTGATAATTTATTTTTTAATGTATATAGTCTCTTTACCTGTCAATTTAATCCTAATAGGAATGTCTTGTATCTTCTGAATTTTTACAGAGACTTTGTTCTACACAAGACACTGTGCTGAGAACTCTGGGATAGTCAAAGGTAAATAAGACATTTTCCATCACGCTGGAGCTTACAATTTGGTAGCAGAGATAATATATGCAAATTATAAATCAATAATGAGAGTACTAATAAAAGCCAATAATTATTGAGCCCTTACTATATGTTCAAGTACTTTATATTTCTCATCTTTTAGAAATTAACATTTTATAACCATCTTTTTGACAAGGAGTGTGAGTCAGAGAACTTCATTCTTTAAGTCCACAAATATTTATGATTGTAGTGATTCTGGTCACTGTGCTGGGTATAAAGAATATAAATAAAAGAATACATGATTATCTGAATGTAATTCCCAGACTTAAGAAGTTTACCATCCAAGAACAAGTAACTAAAAGTATTTGCCTCTATAATGCTACAATTATGATTCCCCCTATCATAACCCCAAGCCCAAACTCAAACACTGCTTTTCCAGTGAAGCCTTCTTTTTCTCCCAGACAAGGTCAGGTTCACTTCTTATATGATTTCATGGTGCTTTATACCTTCATTTTGTAGCTCTCATCTCAGTTTATAATTATACCTTTATTTGTATCATTATTAGTCAAATCATAAACTCCATGAGAGCAGGGGTCATACTGCAGTTCTTTCAACATTGTAATCAATGCCTAGGAAATGTCCAGCACATAGTAGGTACTCAAGAAATATTTTTTGTCTGCATAAAAGAAACAATATCATAAGCATTATGTTGAAGGTATATCATATGTTAGGCATTGTTTCAAGAACTTTATCTACATCATTTCATCTAACCCCCATGAAATCCTATGAGGTAGGGAGTACTGTATTAATTTACTGATGAAGATGCTGAAGCTCATATTAATTAAATAACCTTCCCATAGTACCACTTCTGGAGAGTAGCAGAAGCTGAATGACTCCAAAGTCCCAGATCTTTCCTACTATGCTGCACTGCCTCAAGATTTTAAAAATAAGAATATATAAAAGAAATATATATTTATACACACATATGCATACATACATATGCATGCATACACACACACACACACACACACACACACACACACAATCAGGGTTAAACACCTGATGCCTTCACTAGTCTATTCCTTCTCTGACTCCCATAAACCATTATCCGTTCCTGTCATATGTCACTTATATCAATAAGGATGCTTTCAGCTCAAGTACCAGAAAACACAACTTGGAATACATTAAGTTGTAGGGGAATTTATTATTCTTTAATATTATTATTTTAGTGAAAATATTCTTTTCACTAAAAAGAAGTCTGGGAAGCAGCTAGTTCCTTAGTTGGTCAAGTCAGAAGTTCTACTATTCCATCAAAGACTTGGGTTTTTTTTCATCTTTCTGTTCAGTCACTTTCAGTGTGTCCTCCACCAGCTTAAACTCCTCTCAGTCAGAACATGGCTGCTACAGTTCCAGACATCATGTTTTACCTTACGCACATCAATTTCCGAAGTGGAAAAAAATGAATTTTCTCCCACTTACATCCTTATAAAGAGCTGAATAAAATCAATTACACTGAGGATAAATAATGGAACAAACTCTTTGCCTTGACAGCAAGGAATAAAGAGAGAAATAGCTATTGAGTAGGCAAGCATAATGTGTGCCACAACTGTTGCCACTTTTTAACTTATGTTATCATTATTTATTTACCTATTTTATATTTCTTTCTAGACTGTAAACTCCTTTAATAGCAAGTCCTGCATATTAAACATTTTTGTTATCCTGTTCCTTTTAATTTAATGTTTTATGTTTAATATAGTATATTATTTTAATATTATTAAATACATAAAATATATTTTATATATTGTATTATATTATTTGTATGTTTGCATATTTTATATATTGTATTATTTGTATATTTGCATATATACATTAACATGGACATATACATAAAATGTATAATTTTAATGTTTTATCAGGGATCAATGCTCAGTACATGCAAGCTAAATGAATGATTTTTTGGAGCTGCTCTAGGAAGGATAGGTAGTGTACATAGTGTAGGGAATTTTGAATAGCAGCTAACTAACAGCTTTTAAGAATGTATTTGGCAGGCAATCAAGAATTTTTGAAGGTTTTTGAGCAGAGTAGGCTAGTATGGGCTTATAACAGTTGCTTCAGAGGGGCTTACGAACTCCTTGAAATGTGAGTAAGTGGCATGAGTATGGGCATACTTCAGGGGAGAAGGTCCAGAATTTTCCCGTTCTTCTGAAAGTTTTCCATGAGTCAAAAATCCTAATCGTGGGTATGATATATTAGAATGAAGAGAAAGCCTGGAGGCCAGAATTGTTGGAAGAGACCTTGGAAATCATGTGCTCAAACCTTTTCTGACTGGGACTCAGGAAAATCAGGTTTCCATTTTAGGGACAAAGGATGAATTTAAAATAGACATCAGTAGATCCTCTTTACCTTGTTTAATCTAATGTTCACATTCAGGATCTGGCAGTGGTGAAACGGGTGAGTAATAACACCCTAAGCAAAGAAACGGACTTTCCTGTCGTACTAGTTCTCCAAAGCCAGGCCCCACTTATCCACCCACACTTCCAGGAGAGAGCTCAGATTTTCATTTCATGGCCTGCTCATTTCTTATTCTGTTTTGTTCTCTCTCCTTTCCTCCAAGAGAAACAATCACCAGTGACCCACCTGTGGGTGGGGACTTGGTTAATATTTTTCAAAGAAATTATCACAACTTCCTCTTGTCTACCAGCTAAAGGAAACACACCTATTTCTGTCCAATACCCAAAGAACAAGAATTTCCAGTAAGTACTTTTTTCTAAGTCATACTTCTATTACTAAAAACAAACAAAAAAACAAAAACGAAAACCCAAAACAAAAACAAACAAACAAAAAACCCCTATATCCAGCCTAAACCTCAGGCAAGAAATAGGTGAAAATATAAATGGATAGATAGATTTGATGATCTTATACCAGCTCAACTAAGACACTAAAAGATTGCCCCCTACAGAACCTGGGATCCAGGGAATCTCCTAGTGTCTTTGAACACAAAACAAACAAACAAACAAACAACAACAACAACAACAACAACAAACTAGAGTACTTCAGGGCCCCAAGAACACAATGAGAACCTATAATTGAAGGAGCTCCCAAATGTGCAGACATTACAAAGAGAGACTATGCCCCCATTTCCCTGCTTGTCTGCTAAGGAAATTATGAGTCCAGGCAGAGCTCTAAAAGAAAATTGAAAGCAGGTGGAATTTTCTTTGGTATCTACTTTTCTTTCTTTCTACCTATGATCTTAATCCTGAGCTCCCTTCCCTCTCTCACCTTCATTTCAGGATAATCAAATTATCGACAATTGCCCAGAGCTTCTAATTCCTGTCTACTGATCTATCGGGTCCATCAATGTATTCATCCAATTAACATCTATTTAGAACTTATTAAGCTTTAGGCATTGTGCTTCGGGCATTTCCTATTGGGGTATCGAGATGGCTGTGACAAATTTTGCCAATGAGGAGACATAATTTGTCTGGCTGAAAAGTTCGGGTTTCATTCTACAGGTGACTGCTTCTTAACCTAAAATTACCTATGACCTTTTAAAATATAGAAATTCTGTTCCAATGGGTGGAATTAGGGGTAGAGGACAGCAGGCAATAATCAATATACTTTTAAAACTCCACAGGTGATTTTGCCACCAGGCCAGACAGTGAGGAGGTGGGAGTCACTGAAGAATTCTGGTCACAGGAATTCTGAACACTTGCTAAGATTTCATCTAGAAGGAGGTCATGCTGTGCTCTCAGCTCTTCTTAATCTTCCTGTTGTTCTTCACCAAAAGTCTCTTCTAAGTTCTTCAAATTTCATTTTTGTGCAATTCATGAGTAACATTACTCTTGCCCAGTTAAAGAAATTGCAAAGGTGGTTTTCTTTTCTTTTCTTTTCTTTTTTTTGCCCAGAGGAAATAGAGGTGTTTAATTGAGTTGATTTTTCTTCCCCGATAAGTTGCTTTTTAAATTATATACCTATTACACTTATTTCTCCATTAACATTTAACACTATAATTCAATAACTCTCAAATATTAGTGTTCCTAAAACTTATTTTGGGTGCTCATAGCAACACTTTTTTGGTTCCACATCCAGGATATCTGATTTACTGGGTTTGAGATAAGCTCAGGTATCATTTTTCTACTTTTTCATTATGAAGATTTTCAAAAATACAACAACAAAAAAAAGTTGAAAAAAAATAGCACCAAGAATACTTCTATAGCTGCCACTTTAATTCAACAATTGTTGACATTTTTCTATATTTTCTTTATTTCTGTTTGCATGAATGTATGTATTTGTATTTGCTACATTATTTTATATTGTTGGACCATTTGAAAGTAAATTACAGATGTCATGATGCTTCCCCCTTAATACTCCAGCATGCATCGCCTAAGAATGAGGATAGTCTCCTACATAATAAGGATAATGAGATCATCGTTACGCTTAAGAAAATTAACAGTATTTCCAAAATGTTATCTAGTCATTTGCATTTTAATGAATACCTTCTGGATCTAAGTCTTTTTCTCAAGTTTGAGAGTAGAAGTTTCAGACATTATGGTGGGCTAACAGAGGAGACCTTTGGAGATTAAGCAGGACTCATGGAACAACCCAAATAAGTCTAGAGTTAGCTTGGATAAATTTCACAAATCGAGGCAGACAAATCTTGCCAGAATGTATATTCCGTTTGACACAGTCTTAGAGAAGCTGGACAGGTCATACAGCTCCTAGGATGCACTCCCAGCACACTAGTTTTAACTATAGGAAAGCTGAAATGTTCTTTCCTGCCCTGGGAAACTTCAAAGAAAATCCTCCTGCCCTCATTTTTACAGTAGAAAGTTGATTGGTGAGTGTACAAAAAGGCATCTAAAGCACTAACTACATACCTGGTTTAAAGATAAGATTTGCTTCAGTGGAAGTGATCAGTTGAATGATTCTCTGCCGTGATTAAATAGTTAAAATTGTGGCCTAGAGTCATTTCTTACAGCTTCGGGGAGCTGTAAAAAATAGAGATCATGGGAGTTGTAGTGTGACATTTCTGCACACTCTCTAATACTGTTTCCATAAAATAGCATCAGCTGCTGGTGCACATGGTATACTTTTAACATGCTCTTTTAATATTTATAGTGTGCCTATAAAAGACTTCACAATGACAGTTGGTGATTCCCATGGTATTTAATGCATGACAGCACAACTGTGATCAGATTGCTTCAGAAAAGAGTCTCTGAGAATGCTGTTTTTCAGAAATCCAGGCCCGGGGATGATTCCTGGGGGCAGGATTTTTTAAACCTAAGGTTGACTCCATTTCATTGCCTACATGGTTCGGAAAGGTCCTATCTCCAGGTTCTTCCCACTCAACAAAAATGGAATAGGAAAAGGTCCAGTGAATAAGGAGGTTGCTTGCAAGAACAAGTATGAGCTTGGGAGTGACTTTTTGTGTTTCTAATGCAGTTTCGGTGAAAGTTACTCCTTGACTAAGAGAGCAAAGGACAAAAATATCAGCAGAAATGATGTTTCTCCCTCCCTCCCTCTCTCTCTCACTCTCTCTCTCTCTCTCTCTCTCTCTCTCTCTCTCTCTCTCTCTCTCTGTGTGTGTGTGTGTGTGTGTGTGGTGTATGTGTATCTATGAGTCTGGCTGCTATCCAAAGCAGCACAAGTATTTATTAAACCCAAGACGTGGTCAGCACACTTTAAGAGGTTGGTCAGTCTTTCACCATTGCTTCCACTGAATTCTTTAATTATGTGTTTGCTTGCCTTGTGCTATTCTCTACCATGACACTGAGCTCACGTTGCCTATGGAATTCTCTCAAACATCTCTACTTACTGTTGTAACCCATGTCAACCACATTTTCACCAGCTAAGTCTAAAGCTTCCTGCTGTGGCACTGTGGGGTGTCAAAAGGTAAAATGTTAGATGGCCTAAATGTTTTCATTTACTTAATGTAGATACAATGAACCCAAAGCAAATCTGCTGAGTTTGTACATTTGGAAAATAACGAAAGTTAATTCTCCAAAGTGTTTTAGAGTCCTAAGTTACAGCGCAAAGTACTATTTTATTACCTCTGGCACAAAGTACTATTTTATTACCTCTGGCACCTGCATTTTCCTTGAAAGATCCAGATTATTTTATTCTCCTAGTCAATATTATCTCAACATGAGCCATGTGGGCTGTCTCCTTCAACCTCTTCATCTCCTTTCCTGGTGCTGAGCAATTCCCTCTCTCCTTTCCCCTTCTGAGAGTTTAGCACTGCCTGTTCTTATGTCTACACAGAGATAGAAACCATTGAACTTTAAATCTCAGCTTTCCTCCTCTCCTCTTCAAAATCTTCCGCTTGGTCACTCTCTGGCTCTTCTTTTGCTTCTGACTTTGAGAATCAACTGTTTCTTTTTCTACCCAAGATAACCCTTCGATTTGCACCCTTGGTTCTACCAGTGCTCCTGCCTCACACTTTGTTTAAGGTCCCAATTTTAACTTGTCTTCTTTTCTCTTTTTATGATCTTGTCTTGGTGACAAACTCTGGTTTTCCCCCATTTCTTTTTACTATTTTCATTATAATAGAATCTCTCAATAAAAATCTCACTCAATCTCCTTCATGCAAAGAGGTTGGCATCATCAAAATTGCCCTAGTTTTAATATGTTCTTTACATCGAACCAGAATGTTTCATCATTTTTCTAGACCCATTTTACTTCTTTCTTGGAACTCTGTTAATCCCACTTATGAAATTAAGCTGTCTTCTAAAAATACTACACACGAAAGTAGTTTTTAAAAGTACTTGTTCCTTCTGTCTTCTACCTTGACCCACATTTCTCCAAAGGATGAGTGATCAGGGTAACCTGCCCCAAACATCACTTCTTCCCAAGATTAGTGGCAGGGCTTCTTTTTCTCTTTCCATGTCATTCTTTCCATTCCAAACACATTTTAACTCTTCAGAGTCCTAAACTATAAACTCATCTGATGATTCATTGGGATATAGTTGTTCACTAGCACTTAACCAACTGTATGAATCTCAGGTTCATCTTGATTTAACTTAATAGAAATCTCTCTAGCAAACATCAGGCAACTCTAAAAAGTTCATGCAAAACCACGTGGCTTCACTAACAGGTTCCAATTTAGGATATTAATAACTTTTTCAAATGCTCACCACTATGACTCTCGATGATGCCCCTGCCCTCACTAATGGTCTTTCCAGATTAGATCACCCCAGTACAAAAGCTTAATGGCTCCTCATTGGAAAAAGCATTTTATTTGAAGTTCATCACGATCTGACTGTTCTATCATTTTGTTGTACTCTGTTAAACTGTTGTACTTTCATGCCTCCTTTGCTTACACTTTCCTTCATCCTGGAAGGATACTTTGTCCCAATCAAAATTCTATCTTCACTTACCTGATGCAAGAACTTTTTCCATGAAGCCACTCCTAAATCACCTTGCTGACACGACTAGCTACTTTGTCAGCACTCTCATTGCATTTTGCTTGTAACAAACTGTCTGGCATTACTTTTGTTCTGTCTCCTAAGCACACAGTAGTTTTTTTAGAATTATCCTTGATATGTTTTTTAAAAAGTTTATTTTACCTACTCTCTGTGTCCTAAGGCAAGTTCTTAACTTGATGTTCATGACTTCATTGTGGTCCTCTGATCACCTCTGAGGTGTGGGAAGGTGGAGCAGCTTGTGAAACTTTATGTGTAAATATATTTGTACATGTTTATGTAATTGTGTATGCTTGTGCTTTGTTAAGAAGAGGGTCCACAACTTTCATCAGGTGCTAAAAGCTATGTGTAACCCAAAAGAGGTTAAGAACAACCATTAGAATATTAGACTGTTGTGGAATGGGCACTCTGCCACTCAACAGATGGGGGAGATGACTATAAGCAACCAAGAAATCATGAATGTGCATCAAAAGTGGGTGCTTAGGGCATGGTACCCAGCTGGGCAGGTGGAGAATGCCATTCACCCAAAGCTGCCAAGGGCTATTAGCCAGTACTGATTAAACTCTGGACTGCATTTGCACTGACTTTTGGAAATTGCAGGAAAATCCAGTCCTTCCCAGTCACAGCACAGAAGCACAATAGTTGGCTGAGCTTATCCACATAAATGACCTGACTGTGCCTTTGTTGAGAAGCTAAGTTGGCAGTGGCAGCAATGCTACTTGTCCTTGTCTATTTTTTCAATTCCCAGATAAATATTAGTTCGATTAATAATCTTATGTCCATCAGTCACAGGCACCATGAAATAGACTAGAATTTTGGAGGGAAAAAATAAGAAAATAGGAAATAGGAAATAGGAAAGCTCCCTAAAATATTACATGATGCCATATCTCTTACTCTCTCATTAAGACACAGGTATCTAGGTATATAGATTACAAGACAACATAGTTATGTCTACCGTGAGTGATAGGGACTAGATAATTTGACTTTCAGTGTAAGGGATAGAGAGACCCTTGATTATACTTCTTAACTGCTCATGCTAAAAGGGCTCCTGATTTTGAGAATGTTTCTCCTGCTACTTCTCCTTTTCCATGGCTTTTAAAGAAAATTCTCTGTGGTATTGGTTTGGCTGAAAAGAGACAAATTAACTCACGAAAAAGAGGCATGAAATATATATATATACTTACAATTGTCATGTACATTATGTGCCCATTCACTAATTCTCATTTAGGTGCTTGTTGAGATCATTTGCCACAAGTTATTCTGTCACAAGGGCATTCTAAGAGAGAGCAACATTCTCCCAAATATAAGAGGTAAAAATCCACATTTCTTCTTCCCCTAAAGAGACTTGTCATCTGATTATTTATTTCTTCTCAAACAAACCAAGTTGCAAAAATCCTTCTACATATAATGCATTATGAAAATCAGATACTTCTTCCAGAAGCAGTTGTTATAGCCTTCCAACTAGCTAGCTACACATGAATAGAGAAGCACATTTCTTAGTCTGAAAGGCAATAAAACTTATGTAGAGCCAAATCAATCCCTACCATTGGGTTCCTTTGGGGGTAAGAGAAAATATTCTAGGTCAGTAATTCTAAAACTCAAGTGTGCATTAGAATCACTTGGAAGGCTTGTTAAAACACAGGTTGCTGAATTTCACCCCTAAAGTTTCTAATACAGTAGATCTTGGGTGGAGTTGGAGAATATGAAACTTCTCACAAGTTCCCATGTGATGTTGATGCTGCTGGTGTGTGGACCATGCTTTGATAAAACTAAGTCTCTAAGGTCCCAAGGTGTTTGTAATCAAGTCAGAAACTAAAACATAACACATTTAAAAATACCTAGCAATACAAGGTAACATTAGGGCCCAAAATACACTACAATGTTTATGAGAAAGAACTCTAGGCTGTCAGGATTTGAGCTGACTCCCAAGTTTTAGAAGTAAGTTCATGAGAGTGTAAGATGGATAGAATTAAGTTCATGAGAGTGTAAGATGGATGTCATTCCAGATGGATTTATGAACCAAGTTAGTAGTTAGAGATAAGACTGGAGTTGTAAGCAGGGACCAGTTTGTGGATGACTTTCAATGACATCTTATAAGGAGTTCAGATTTTATGCAGCAGGTAATATTTCTTCCACCCACACATTATCTCCTCCTGTGACATGCAGGCATAAAGATTCACCTCCAGATTATTGCAAACATTTTGACCTTTCCAAAGTACTATTCAGCTGAGGTGAGGGCAAGAGGGGAGTTTTTAATTTATCTCTGGTTGTTTTATAAGATACCAATTTAGACTGGAAGATGGATTATTTGCAACGTTGAGTCAACTTAGTTACCCAAGGGTTGCAGGATGGGAAAGCCTGCAACTTTTTTACGTCTCCTGAAATACTAAGTAAAACTTGTTTGGGTATGAATTTAGGTTGCTGACAGAAATAGGAAAAATCTTGGATGGCTGGGGCGACTTTGGCTTTCTCTCATAGAGGGTCTAAAGTGGGCAAGACCATGCACTAGAGGTGCTTTTCAATCTTTAAGGTGCACACGTTGGAATCACCTGAAGCTCTTGTTAAAATGCTGATTCAGCAGGCCCGAGACTGTGCATTTCTAACAAGTTCCCAGAAGATGCTGATGCTGCGGGCTGCACTTTTACGGAAGGCACCAGGAGACATCCAGAACGCCTTTTGGAGAGAGAGGCCGGATGACCATCTCCCCTTGAGAAAAGAGGATAATGCGATCCTTAAAGGAAGGCCCCTCACCTGGACCGTCGGAGAGGGGAAAGATGAATGTGGGGACAGAGACAAGGACAGCGGGCTTGAGCAGAGCTCGCAAGGCCAAGGCACCCAGGTGCGTCAGGCACGAGTGTCCCATTGATGGCGGTCCGGTAGGCACGCGGCCTGAGTCCGCCGCACGTCTCCTCCCGCCCGCGCCGCGGTTTCCGGTATTTTGGCCTTCGGCGGTTCCCATTGTGGCTCCCCGGCGCGAAACGGAGCCGGCGACAGCGGCTGCCAACCACTGCACATTGCGGGCAGGCGAATACATACCCCGCCGGCCCAGCCACTCGGACTCCCGGAAGCGGAAAAGGAGCGCGGCCCGGCCTGGGCGACGGCGGCACTGGAGGAGGCGGAGGAGGAGGAGGGGGAAGAGCCGCTGGCGGCCGCGAGACCAACGGCGGCGAGAGGAGAGCCAGCCAGTGGGCCACCCGGCCGCCCCGCGTCCCCGCCCGCCGCCCCCCGCGCCCGCTGCCCTCACCTGCCGCGCTCCCGCCCCGCGCCCTGGCCCCTCTCCGCTCCTGCCCTCCTCCCGCTTGGGAACCCCCCGCTCTTCTCGGTGCCCGGCTGGTCCCTGGCCTGGCCTAGCCAAGAGCATCTTCAGCCAAAGCTGCAGCCTCCCGCCAGCGGCCCCTCCCGTTAACTGGTGGTGGGTGGGTTCCTGCTCTAGTCGAAATGATTTTGGTAGATTTTCGTGTTTTTTTTTTTTTTTTAATTTATTAATCTGTGCCCCGAGTTTCTCGTCTGTGAACTACTGTTTCCCTCTCTATACCCCTTGGAGTCTTGCGCAGCGATTTCGGATTTATGCTACCCCAGCCTTTCATTCATTTCCAGATCGCTGGTATGGGGCTGCAGAAAATGAGCAGGAGGAGAAATAGTTTACTTCTTTATTGACCTTCTGCCTTCCTCCTTCAGATCCAAGAGTGATTTTGAGAAAATGGCTTATGGATGGGCAGCAGTTTGCACTTGTTACCATTTACTGTAATAGAATTTTAACTGGAGAGTCCATTTAAAGTTGTGGTCTTTCTCAAGCTGTATTTGGGTCACGTTTTATGATTCCTTGTGAGTCAGTGGAAGATGTCTGTATCTCTAGGGCTGAGAGAACCTGACCGGTTATTACTTGAAAAATACTGCAATATAGCAGTCCATAAAAGTACAGAGGGGAAACAAAATCAAGGTCATTGTGGGTGGTTCATAAATCATAGTGTAAAGTTACATACAGTCTGAAATAAAGAGGACTGAGGATAGGTAAGGGCAAGTTAAAAAGATGTGTCAAATGGATCCTCAGCCTAGTATGCTAATATGTGTACTTTAAAAAATTAACTACCTACCTCGTGGTGGTAATAATAATAATAACAGTAATAATAACCATAGTGTAAGTATGTGCCTTCCCTGGACAAAAATGCATTGGTGTAGTAACTTGTTTAAACCTTTCTAAATCTTTAGATTTTATTTATTTTAAAGATGAAATCAGATAGGTGTTTTATTTGCATTAGATTGTGCTTTGTGTCTTAATAGCTAAAAGAGTTTCGAAGAATAGATGAGGTGAGAAATCAGTCAAAAGAACCAAATGAGATTTGGTGTTGTGGAAAGAGAAACTAGATTTTAGTACCGTTGCTGTCACTGTCTAGCTGTGGGATCATGAGTAGGTCAGTGACCAATGCCTTTTTTTCATCTATACAATTAGGGAGTCAGACTAAATTCTGTAAGGTTTATGCACTTTTCCATGCTTACCTGGCATACGCTATGTTTGTAAATAATTTAAGACCCTTTAACATTTTTAGAATACATTTAAAACATTTACTTGAAGAAGTACCAGTAAAATTATAGCAAAATATAAGTAAAAAATATACAATTCCATGCTTTTGGAATAGTGTTTGGCATAGTACTATTCTAGAATTCCTCATTTGGGATGTAAAGCAATAAAATTATATTAGGTCCCTTCGAACTGTTGGTATTTCTGTTAAACTTAACATACTTTAGAAACTGTATTTGGAATAAATGAAATAGAGCATATGTTAGATAAAATGATGACTGTGTTGCATTGCTTGTCTCAGGGGTGTTTAATAAGATAAATTTAAGCATTTTAAAATGCATACACATAATCATCAGCTTAACAGGTAGGTTCTAAAACAAGAACTAATCAGTGAATCATAAAAGTTTTACTTATTTCCCCATGGCCTCATTTTTTTTTAATTCGTAGGGACTGATTCAGAACTTGTAGAAAAGGGCATGGATAAAATAATGCCATGTATTAGTGAAGAAATGAATTGGGAAGTCTAGTAATGTGTTCATGGAGGTTTTTTTTTTTTGGAGTTATAATTAAGTGTGAGCCAATCAAATCTTTTTCAGCACAGAAGGCTACATAGTGGTGGTATCAGTACTACCAGGAATAACAGGGAATGCAGAGGAAAAGCTATTTTTATTACCAGAAAGTTGTTCCCTAAGCTCAGTTTTACTTTCTATGAAGGAATGAAGACTTTTTATATTACTTTAGTAAAATAGTAGGATTCAGATTCCACTTTTCAAATGTACTAAATACAAGTGGCAGTTTAGCCTCTAGTAGAATAATCAGTGCATTGATACCTCTTATTAAAGTTGAAAATGTTTGAACTGTTTTGAGTTGGTAAAAAAATATAGGTGAAAGACAAGAAAGGAAAAACACCAGTCTTTCTTACTGTCAGGATAGTGATCTTTTGGCTAACAATCATTGGTAAATTGAGTTAGCCTAGTTTAAAAATCACATCTTCATGGACATGAAGTAGCACTGCTCACATTTTCACAAAGTGTTTCTGGAGAACTCAGTGGTTGAATCAGAATTCCCTACTTTAATTATGCATTCTTCATTGACTTATGAAATTAGGTTCTGATTTTCTTCCATGCTTCATTCCATAATTCATCAGTCCTTCTGCTTTTACTTGAAAAAGATTTAATTTACAGGCTTTAGTTCAGTCTCTCTATTTTAGATCGCATTTCTGTTTTTGGTTTACTGCTTAAAAAGATCTTATGCCAACATGTGGAAATACAACCTCCCTACATGCTTGTAGTATGATACTAGTTGAAAAGCTGTCCTATCTGAGGTTTCTCATCTCTGACAAGTAGTTCTCAGACTTCAGTATTAGAGAAAGTTGGTAGCTGGGGTATGGTTAAATTGTATCACCACTTTAATCATGGGGACCCAGATCATTTTTCATTCTGTAGTTTGTAAGACTAGAAGTAAAACTTCTTCTTAAATTTCCCTTCCTCTCCTCTCTCCCACTCCTCTTTAAAGTTATCATTTTTGGAGGTGCCAGGCAATTTCTCATTTAAGCATGACAGCAACTGAACTAATATTATGATCACCATTTTACAGATAGCTAATATGAAGCTTGAAAGGAAACTGAAGCTTATAGTTAAGAAAATTTGAGATATTCTTTGTTATCCCCAAAATTTTTTGGATTTTTAAGCCTAGTATTGCTTCTATACCATATAGATGAGATTTGATTCAATGGTGGTAGTGATATTGTTGAACTAGATGAAGTGCTCATCTTGTTTTGGATGCTATGGCTGCAGTGTAGCTCAAATAACTATAAATGTAAAGTAGGATTTTTCTTTGATTTTAAGCCAGTGAGTGACTGGGGTTTGACTCATAGATGATTGACCTGTGCTGTTACCTAATAATATTACTGACAGAAACTGTTACGCTGAAACATTAGGAAGCCACCCTAGAGTCATAGTCTTAGCAGCATTATTGATCTTGCCCATGCTTCAGAACATTTTGTTGTACCAGCTCCTTTACTCTCTCATTCCATATTTTGTCTCTAAGAAACAAAGGTGCAGCTAAGGAAACCACGATAAATTAGCTTAGAAAGTTAGAGTAGAAACAAATTACATTTCACAATCTAACAGTCATAGACCATAGAAAATTGACCCTGGGAGAAAATTATTTTTTTTATATATATTATTTTATATGTGTGTGTATAAAAATATAAAAATTTTATATGTGTGTGTATAAAAATATAAAAATAATTTTATATGTGTGTGGAAATAATTTATATATATATTTTTATACACACACACATATATGGAATAGAAATGAAATGATAATGATCTTGATGTATTTTTCACATCCTCAGTATATCATAGTTTCTCAGTGCTATGGTAAGCAGTATGCTTAATAAATTCATAACTTATCCTTTATTTCCTGTCTAGGAGAATGGTACTATCCTTCTCCCAGTCCCTAAGTCAAAAGCTTGGGAACCATTCTAGCACGTGAACCATTTGCTTCCAACTGTTCACCAACTCCTGTCACTTTTACTCATTAAGTTCTTAATTGCCTTTTTCCAGTGTGCCTCCTGTTTTAAGTGTTTCTTCCTCATCCCCTGCTCTCCCCCACACCCCTTTTAAGTTACCACTTTTGGGTACTTACCATGTGCTCTCATTTCTCATCTAGGTAACTAGTAAGCCTAGCTTATTTCATGTAGTCAGTCTTGGAGCTTCCAAGTGTTGCTCTTCTTTCCAAAATGCAAATTTCATCATGGCATTCTTCTGCCTAAAATCTTTCGGTGGTTTCCCTCTGTGTTCAGGGTGAAGTCCAAGCTCATTGACATAGTTTAACAGTGTGTTTCACTCTTAGATCATGCTCTGCTTGTGGGTCATGAAATATCAGAGTACATCACATATTGGAAGGGTAAATATCATTTTATTAAACTTTTTTGGTTATATATTTCATACATATGAAATACATACTTATGTATCTCATATATTCCTGTGTGTACTGGTAGCATTACAAAATATATTTCTTAAGAGTTGATTGAGGTCAAACGGTTAGATATGTTTTTTACCATTCTTTCATATGCAATGATTCTAGTCATTTCAGTTTAATTGGCTTTTCTGCCTGCTTTTATACCTTTGCTTATTTGCTCCCTCATTCAGAAGAGCTACCTGCCAGTCTTCATATAACTAATTCAAAAATTTCACTCTTTGGATATTTTTTTCCTGATGGCAACTTACCGTAATAAATACATTCGTATTGCAACCTAGTATACACATAAATATTCACATAAGGAAAGTTCCATGAAACAATAACCTTCCTGTATGAGATGCTTTCTTGCCCCCTTGCCTTCTATCTTACTTCATCTTACTTGATATTGATCTGTCTTCACTGAGGTTAGGGCTCCTCCCTTTTATATTTATACCCAGTGCCAAGGTGTAGCATACAGTCAATAGATGTTGATTAAATTAATGAAATACTGAATTGGTATGTTATCTAGGACTCTTTACAATATTGTTTAAGCTTGAACTGTAGAAGCTAACTTTTATGGTTGCTTCTCAATGATTTTATTACAGGAGGGTAACTTTTTTCTTTAAAACTTTAAAACTAAAAATTGTTTCTATGTTAAATTCTTTATATTTATCAATTGTGACTGCATAGTTCTAGCCTCACATCATGATAGACATTACATTGCATTTTGTCACATCAGTGATCTCAGAATTGATTATCATTTGTGATTTGTGGTCAGCAAGTTTGATGAAGTCCAAATGCTGGACACATAATGCTAATTTGTTTTTATGGGAACTGAGTGGTTTCAAAGGAGAGAACTTTTATGTATAACGGTAATCAAATGCAGATTTGGGGGGATGGGGTGAGATATGAAAGCACAGAATCAGGTGGAGTTGAATCATCTTATTTCTGAATATTTAAAACTTTGTAAATGACATTTTCACAGGATATTTAGTTACTTACAATTTTCCTTTGTGGAAGATAATTATTTATTAAACCATTAATAGATTCTCATGGAGAACTGTTATTGAAGAGAGAGATCCATTTGTTGGAATGTAATAAAAAAGAATGAATCAAGACAAAACCTCTAAATGCAAGCACCAGAAAAATTACAACATATCACAGTGAATTTGCAAGTGGTAAGTCTGCATTTAATTTTACATGGGAATATGTTTCTGAATTATGTGGCATGATATCTTTAAAGTCTTATGTTTAGATGTGTTTAACAGTTGTTCATTTGCAAAATAAAATTATGTTTATTTAAAAGTTTTTTTTTATTAAATTTTAACTAAACATTTTCTTAGATAAGGCTTTTTCCATAGAGAAAAATAATCTATAGGTAATAAAGTTTTAGAAACATCTTTCTGGATTATGAATCTTATATGGCTTTACAGCTGATGCTCCTACACTGCATTTTAAAAAATATTAATTTTAAAAGCATATAATTTAAGAATAATATGTAGTGATAAGAGAGGCTTCAATTAAACACTTTGTTTGTAGGGTTGTAGTGTCTAATCAGAACCCATAGGCTATCTTTATATTTCTGTTGGGTGAAAAGAATTTAGAACTACATGTGTTTATTAATAAACTTAGAAGAACACATAAATACATACATAAAATGTGAAAGCCTTCCTTCTCATTGCTCTTTCTTTCCTCTGCTCAGTGATAACTACTGTGACCAGTTTAATAGATGTGTTCTTTCACACTTTTTTCCTATACATATATAGAAATTACTTATACATATATTTTTTCTATCAAAAAATTACATTATACAAATATTTCTATAACTTACTTTCTCCTCCAACATTTAATTATGAAAAATTTTAACGGGAGAGTAAAAGAATTATTTAGTATAACATCCGACTACCTATTACCTACATTAACAACTAATATTTTACTGAACTTTATCACATACTCATCCATCCCTCTGTTCATCTGTCAATGCATTTTAATTTTTTTGGATCCATTTCAAAGTAAATTGCAGACATCGATACATTTCCTCCCCTTTCTTCCCAATACTTCAGCATACATATCATTAACTAGAGTTCAGTGTTGGTTTACAGGGTTTTTAAAAAGGTAAATTTACATACCATGAAATGCACCAATCTTAAGAGTATGTTTACTGAGCTTTGGCAATTCATAACCTCTGTATCTCAAACTCATATCGAGATAGAGATCACTATCAGACACTGCAGAAAGTTCCCTATGCTCTTTCCTAGGCTATCTGTATCCTCCCTCCCTTCAGGAAACCACTGTTAAGATTTTTCCCCTCCACCATAGATTTTGCCTATGTAACTTATTTTTCTTCACTCCAGTACTATGTGTAGGTAGTCATATGACGATCTAGATCTACCTCTTTTTTCCTTTGTTTTTTTTTCCTTTTAAAATTGCAGTGGCTCAAAAATAGTCTACACTGTGGATGTGTTATAATTTGATCATTCCCCTGTCTTTACGTGGACATTTAGGTTGTGCCATATTTTTGTGATTGTGAAAAGTGCTGTATAGAACATTCTTATATGTATATATACCTGTCTACTCTAGTGAGTATTTTGTAGGTATTACTAGAAATAAAACTGGATCAAAGAGTTTAACATTTTAATAGATACTGTCAGATTGCCCTCCAAACGATTGTATCAGTGAAAGTGTATGAAAGTGTCCTTTTTCCTCTGCCTCCTCAACATTAGGTTTCATCTATCTTTCTAAAAATTTTTCAATACAAAAGATGAAAAATATACCTAGTTATTTCACATTTTCCTAATCACTAGTGCTTAGTCATTGGATTTTTTTCTTTTCTGAATTGTCTTTATGTATTTACTTTGTATGTCTCTTATTAGTCATATGTTATATTATTTTTTCCAGAGATGCTTTGTCTTTTAACTTTGTTTTTGATGTGTTTCGGAACTTCAGAGCTTCTTTCTTTATGTGGTCAAATTTGATTTATGGGTCTTATTTGTGAACACCTTCCTCATTACAATATTATAAAACCACATGTTATTTTTCTATTAGTTTTGCTATTTTTAAATTTGGAATTTAGAAGAGAAAGAAAAATCACTGTGAACTGAGGTACCAGGAACATTTTCATATGGAGAGTGAGATTCAAATTGACCTTAAAGTATGAGTTGAATTTAGAGTAAGCAAAATGGTAAGGTCATTTCAGATAGGAGAAATGTGAGAGGGAATATATTTTTCTTATTCATGGAGCAGTGATAAGACTACTGGCTGAGGTGGCTGATAAAACTGTATATTTAAAGATATATATTTGACGACTAGATTTCTTGTCAATTATTTTGGCTAACTTTTACCATTTTCTAAAATCTGTATTCTGATGTTACAGTTTTCTATCACTTTAGTTTTATAGTGACTTGAGAATTCTTCCTCAGAAAAATGTGTAGTGAAATTTAGTTGCCTGAAAAGGCAAAAAAGGAAAGGTGGTTTCCTACCAGAATAGTTTGAACATTGTAAATATTTACATAGTCCAGTTTATTAGAGTTGAATTATAATTTCTTTTTTAAAAAGTTCGTGCTGTAGTAATTTACATCATTAATGAAGTTAGTCACAGCACTCAAGTATAGTTACCAGATAGCAATCTTAAAAAATGTTGAAGTACCAGTATGTCTACTAGTTACATCAAAGTTTGAGTTATGAGCTCACCATTTAATATACAAATTAATATGTTGGAATCTCTAGCTAATGAAAGTATTTTACAAATGCCACCCTTAAGATGAACTAGCAGCATTGCGTTCAGTTCGGTTGTTGCTCAGAATGTGTAATAGTTTCTGTTCAATCATGAGCCACGCCTGGTAGATATTACCTGAGTGGAGTGATCCTGCAACTCTACCAGTTACCTGTTTCTGTTTGAAATCTGATTTGAAGTTCTTGGGAGACTACTGTTTTCTTCTCTACAATCTACTTGTGAAGATTATGTGGCACTAATTTTCACTGATCAGGTATTTAAAGAAATATTCAACATCTTATTTGTTTACTGTTTTATTTTTCTGTCTTTTGCTCAGTTGGCTTGGGGATGCTTGTTCATCTAGACTTTGTTGCCTATATATGTTTACATCCAGGAAAAACACAATTTTTAACTATACTTTTCACTGTCTAATATTTTTCTTTTGTGAAGAATCTTCTAGTGATAAGAAAAATTCCTTTTCTGAGAGGAGAATAGAAATAGGATTTAAAAAATGAATGAGTATTTGATAATTTGCTACTTGTTTTGCTGGCTTATTTGCTTTTCTTTTTCTAATATTAATAAATATTAAATTTAGAAATAAGTAATGAAATTACTCTGTTATGTATAATTCATAGACTGTTGTTTAGTACTGAATGGAACTGAACAGTTAAATGAAAGAAGGTATATGAAGTTAATAATATTGAACATGTTGAGAGACAGTCTTCTGTCTTTTAGCACTTGATGGTTGGCAAGACTGTAAACATAAACATTCTTTTTAATGCTTCTCTTTTTAGCTATGTAGATAGTTTATCATTTGTATTTGAGCTCCTTTAGTTTTTAAAATAATACCTAGCAAATTAAATAGCATGCATTATCCTCTGTGACTTTCTTCATTTAAATGTGATAGTTCTTTTAAATTTCGAATTAAAAGGTGATGAAGTTCAAACTTCTTTTAAAGATCTAGGCATGATTCCTATTTTAGAGTTAATATATAGGTACTAACTTAGACCATCTCTGATGTAAACAGTTGGGTGGTGTTGTGTTTGAGTTCTTGTCTTATTTTCTGCTGCCCCAATATTTGTAGATTCTAGGGATGATAGCAAAGGGATATTCTTTTAAAACTAAGTAACTCTTAATTTTTTTTTTTTTCTTGAAGCTTTGTAGCTTCAAGAACATTGGCAGGGCCTCCAAGAGATGGTACAGAGAAGCTTTTCAACTGATGATAATTCTTAGAATGAAATAGTCTGGGAATTAAACTGAAAATTAGGGAGTCATTACTCAACTTTCTTCTGACCCCTAATATCCAATCAATTAGTAAAACTTACTGGGTTGATATTAACTATTTCTTCAGTTGATCTTTTCTCTAAAAGTAATTTTGGCTATTGTCTTCTCTTAGCCGAACTGATCTCTGTCTTTAATTTTATCCTCTACTCCAGAGCTTCAATAATTTATTTAAAGTATAAGTTTCATTATGTTAACCCCCTGCTTCAATAGCTCTTCAGTGCCTAAAAATGAAGTCTTAGCTTTCTAACATGACTTCTGTATGTTCTTCATGATTTAGCCCCTTCTTTCTCAACACTCACTCTCCACTGAAAGCTTTGTAATTTATGATGGCAGTTTGTGATAACCTCCTGCAATTTTTACTCGTATATACCTACTGCTTTTCCTTCTGTTGGCAGTATTGTTGTCACTCTTCTTTGCTTAGGTAAATTTTATTCATCTTTTAAGATTGAATTCAGGTTTTACCCGCTACAGGAAGTCTTCCTCTGATTTAACCAGTCCCCATCTTTTGTACCACTAGTAACACCTTGTCCACGTTTCTGGAACTTACCGTATTCTATTAAACCCATTTAACGACTCTTTAGACTGTTAATTCTTTTAAGCAAAGACCATGTTTTAGTCATCACTGTATCTATAATCCCTAGCAAGTGACTGCTATATAATGGAGGCTCAGTGAATGTTTGTTGAACTGAGTTCAACTCATTACTGTAACATTGAAGTCTTATTGAAGCTTCTGGATCAGTAATTCCTAGGTATCATCAGCAGTATCAGATACAGTTTGGGAGCATTTTATAGTTTTTGACTTTACACCATAAAAAGTTATGATTCCATAGACCTAGAATGGAGCCTAGAAATAAGTATTTTAAAGACACGGCTCAGTTGATTTTCGTTTGCTTACAGGTTTGAGAAACACTTTGAATTTATTATTGTATTATTCCATTGTAGTTTATGTAAAAGTTGTCCCCTAGACCTTGTACAGTAGTTTATTATTTAAGCTTTATGTCTACTAAAGTATGAATATTTTTTAAGTCACCTTTTTGGTACCATGGATATAGAAATATCTTAACTTTAAATGGCTAAGTGGGGGGTCTGTTTGCATTTCGTTAACACTCAACTGAAAAAAGCTCCATTTAAATAGGACTCTTCTTGAGTTGATAGTGATAAGAGTAATTGGTCTTTATTCCGTGGAATTAATTATTTTTGGCAATTAGTAATTGCTTTTCCCTTTCTATTGCAGTTTTTCAAAATGATTTTCAAGCTTTTCATTACGATTTAAAATTAAACTAAATTGCACAAATATTAAGTGTACAGCTCAGTGAATTTTTATATATGTGTATACCCATAAAGCACTACCTAGGTCAATATATAGAATGTTTCTAGCCTCTCAAAGATTCTCTCATGTCTCTTTCCAGTTAATATACCCCCTCCCATCACAAGATTACCACTATTTTGACTTGACTGCCCATCGGTTAGTCTCATGATGAAAGCTACGAAAAAAATTTATATTAATATATATATATGTGTACCTCATTTCTCTCGGGTTTATACATGGTATTCTTGGGCTAAGGATAGACTAGTGTTAACTTCAGAAGGTAGCGTCAATTTATATTTTGTGATAACAATTCATAATGAAAATTGAAATTAAATTATTTGAAGTTTTTGGTGAAGTTTTTAATATCTTTGAACTTCTTTTTGCTTTCCAAAGTGTTTTATTTTGTCAGAAATATACAAAGAAAACTAAATAAGTGTCATTTTATAGTTGCCAGTAATATAGTTTTGTTTTAGTCAAATTTTTTCTATATAAGTAACGTTTTTCTTTTTTTCTCTCCTTAGGATCATCTCTCCTTGTGGGTTGGCAGGCAGTTGTAGGACTGCAAAATGGGTCTCCGGATTCACTTTGTTGTTGACCCACATGGTTGGTGCTGCATGGGTTTGATTGTTTTTGTCTGGTTATACAATATTGTTATAATTCCCAAAATTGTCCTCTTTCCTCACTATGAAGAAGGACATATTCCAGGCATATTAATAATAAGTAAGTTTCTAGGTCTTTATTTCTTTATATAATTAAAGATTTTCCTCATTTCGAATGTTTCTAGAGTATAGTGCTACTATGATCTTCCTTTTAATATTATTAGTACTGTTATTACTAAGTTATTTACTAAATTATGGAAGTTTTAAAAAATAATGGACTTTATATTTTTCAGGGTTAGATAAAAGTGATATTTCCGTATGTAACTCTGCAAAATATATAAAGATCATTTTGTTTAAAAAAATCTGGTAACAATAGTGCTAATTTGCATGTGTCTATATTTTTAATGTTTCTGTTATGTATTTATTGCAAATGTAGAAGGAGTTTTAGGACTGAAGATGATATCCATTACTGAGAAATGAGAGTTTCATGATACAAATAGTGATTATGATGTTGATTATAGCACTGAACTTCTGGATAATTTTTTCCTGCTATAATTCATTGATAATGGCTTGCTTATGATTAAAAGAATAAGTTTGAAATGACATATTTTGCATGTACACAGCATTTACATGTACATTTTGTCATTTTGACCTCACAAGAGCTGTGGGAAATACAATCTCTGTTACACAAATGATAAAACTGACCAATACCATGCAGTCAGTGCTAGTTAGCACTTGAACTAAGTTTCCTGTTAAAGGTGCCTTCTTTTCCCCTAAACAAAATGCCTGTTTCTTATTCATTTTAAAGGTGGAATTATACCGTTATTTTTTCTAGTTTTTCATTTTAAAACTTTAAAAAGAGTTTCTAGATTCTTTATTTTCAAATTAAATATATTAAGAGCTATCAGAAGGAACAGTTGAACATTACTAATGCAAAGTAATTTTGAAGATAGCCAGTTAGAGCTAATGAAGAAGTTTAATTGTAGAATGGGTTTAAAGATGCTGCTTTGATTCTTTCCATTATAGTATATGTAGTAATTAAAAGGGAACCCATTTATATTATTATTGCTAGGGAATCTCTGTTAATAATCTGATTTATAACAAGTTTATCAGTTATTATCATGCAGTATTATTTGGTGAAGGAAATGAATTTATCATTTAATTTTATCTTTTGAAAATTATCTTGATAGATTAAAATATACATTTAAAGTTTAAATATGCTGATTTATAAAATGTTTTGAAAGATAAATGACTAATTTTACTTATTTGTGTATTTCAAAGTCTTCTATGGCATTGCCATATTTTGTCTGGTTGCCTTAGTCAGGGCCTCAGTAACTGATCCGGGAAGACTTCCTGAGAACCCTAAGATTCCACACGGAGGTATGGTACTCTTCAGATTCATCAGTTTATTACGACAGAATTATCTTTATTAATATGTTTTATTACCTTTAGTATATATTAGTTATATATGTCATCTAACACAACTTTCAAGTTTTTTCTCATATGTTTCCTTTTCAGACTTCTCTATTTATTTAAAATAGCAAATCCCAGCTGACTCCTCATATCCCTACTCCCTGGCTATCCTTTTCAGTTTGCTTGTGTATTGGTTTGTCTCTCCTCCCACTCTAGATCTGTATAATCTCTGTGAGGGTGTAGATTTGTTGTTTTGTTTTCTTTATTTGTTTAGTGCTGTCCTTAGTGCCCAGAACAGACTCTGTCACTTAGTAAATGATGGGTAAATATTTGTTACATATAATTATCTGAGAAATTATATTTTTATTCGACAAAAAAATTTTTGATGGTGCCATTTACCTCGATATAATATATTTCTTATAACGAATTATGCAGAATTATAACATATGTATTATAATATATTGCCTATATTTCTCCACATTCTAACAATTCCATGAAAAATTTGAAAGCCTTTTATTCTAGTTTCAGTTGAAGGTAATTTTTAATCACCTTATTACATAGTAACCGTTCACACCACAAAAATGTGGTAGAGTGTATTGCTTGTTTTATTACATGCTGATATAGTAAACCTCATTTACCTTTTTTCTCGAGTTTCACTTTCTGATTATTTGCTCTGTAAGCTTTGAGAACTCTGTACTTTTTTTTTTTCCTGTGAACTGATATTTATTTATTTTTTCTTTTTTAAATTAAATTTATTGGGGTGACATTAGTTAATAAAATTTATAGATTTCAGGTGTACAATTTAATAATACATCATCTTTATATTGCATTCTGTGTTCATCACCCAAAGCCAAGTCTCTTTCCATCACCATGTACTTTCTTCTGTTAAAAAATTTATATGTCTTTGTTGTACATTCTAGAGCCAAAATACTTTTTATAGTAATTCAGTGGTTTCCATACTTGCTGCACATTAGAATCACCTGGGGAGCTTTTAAAAATCTCAATGTCTAGATCACATTGCATTAATTAAATTGCAGTGTGTTGCGGTGGGTGCCAGGTATCAGTATTTTTTGAGTACTGATCCTAGGTGATTCTAGATGATTCCGGGTGTAGCTATTTGGGAAGCAGTAATCCTTTCCAAAATAATATTAAGCGGCAGGTCACTTAAAGAGCCTTTCTTTGAGTGTCTGATTATTGTTTTTTGAGACCCATCATTTAGGGGCTTGCTTGGCCTTGCAAGTTTAATGATTAAATGGGAATGATATGACACCGATGTTTACGTAGCTGTAGAAGTTTCTGAAAACTATGCTGAATATTTAGTTTTTATTATAGGAACAATATTACTACCACTTTGCAGAGTGTGTGTTTTTGTGGGAGAGTAACACTCTGTGATTTGTATAAAATCCCTCTTCTCAACTAGCCTCAACCAAAGGCTCTAAAATATAGATAACATGTATTATCTACTTCAACTCTAAAACCCAATGTTCCCAGAAAAATCAAGCAGTCTTTTCCTAACTCTGAAGAAATCTTTATTTTGCAGTGGTCAAACACTCAGTGCCTAATGTGGCAGATAACTGCAAATCAGTGAATGGGGCTAGGGAGGAACTATTTCATATTGAAAAATCTTATAACTTTTCTAATGGAAGTGGCTGCTACTCAGCTACAGTGAAATTGTCACGCAGGCCTAGTCTTAGATCTGACAGTTTTTAAAGAGATAACAGGGAATCTTAATGTTTTTGAGAAATTTCATTATTTTAAAAAAATATTGGCAACTAATTAAAAAATTTAAAAACATTATAGACTAGTTAATGGAGGACACAACCTTGCTTAACTATTTGAATGTCTGTATTATATCTGGTCTCAATTGACATTTGGCCTGTTTTCTTCAGTGAGTCTAGAAGACTACAGATGAATAATTTTAGCTCTTTATTTACTTTTGCTATGATTTGGGGGAAAATTTGAAGTCATGTTTTTAGTGCTGGTTGCTTGATTATTTTGTAAATATGATTTTAACTTGTAAAAAAAGCCCAAAATTTTAACAGTGAAAAATAATATAATGACTAAAAAGTTGGAGCTATAGAATAGTGATATTTATTCAGCATTGTTTTAAGGTTGAGCAATTGATATAATTGAAATTTTTAGAAGAGGAAACTTAAATGCTAATACTTTGGGATTTTATCCATTTTTTGAATTTAATTACTCTGAAGTAATTTACATGCCTTTTAAAAAAAAACAAAACAATAAATTTAATATCTGTGTGACCCACCAAATATTAGGCAATTTGAATATAAGAGAATTTTATTTAAATATAAGAGAATTTCCATTTTCCCATGCAAAGATCCTTCGAGCTTGATTTTATAAACTTTAAGAGATGTAGATGAAAAAGTCAAATGAAATTATTAAATATATTATTTAAATTATTCACATGTATGTTCAAAATATAGAAATACTACATTTTGTCACTTTTAAATTTTATGAAATGATTTTTATTCAATGTCTTAACATTTTTAACAGCTTTTTTGAGTATAATTCACATGCCATGTAATTCACCCATTTAAACTACACGCACTGGTGGTTTTTAGTATACTCACAGAATTGTACAACTATCACCACAATCAGTCTTAGAACATTTTCATCAAACTCTTAATGGTATGTTTGACTTCAGTGTTTCTATCATCACTAGAGCTATTTTTTGACACGCTGTTACAGAGCAAAATCTTTTTCCTAAATTTTAAAAAATATAGCACATTTTAAATTTGTCTGATGCTCTCCTTTAAAATTTTGACCCAAGCCATAGGGATGGATAAATATGCTGTTAATGCTTAGGGTCATGTAATCACTGATAGTTTTGCTTTTTCCTTTCCTTTTATATTGCTTTATAAAAGTGATTTGTAGGATACTTACTGACATTTATTTCCTACAATGGCAACCAGTTCTGTCAGGGAACCTCTGTTAAGACCCAAAACTTGTATTGATTTTGGTAGTTTCAAGTTATATTTTTTCCCCAAAACACTACTCTGTGATTTTCAATGCAGTAATTGAGAAAGGGCCCCCTAATATACAAGTCATTTAAAAGACTCAAATAGAAGATGATTTCTTCCTTTCTGAGGGATAAACAAAACCAAACCTTGCTTTATATTCATTTATAGATTTACAGCATTAATAAGGATCCATGTTAAACAATGTAATACTGTTTACTTACATTAATCAGCCTCAATCATTTATGGAGTTTTTCTTTTTTTCTTTGATTTATGTTTTGCTTTTTCTTTCCTTTAAAAATGTTAGTTTTTATTTTTTCTATAGCTACCGTAAATAGGCAGTTGGAGTCTCTCTCATAAGGCTTTTATTTTATCTTACTAAATGGCTAGTAACAAAAGTGTTGTAGGAAATGATCAGCCATCAGATTGTATCAGTTACCAAGGACCTCTTTGGACACGAATAAACCCTAAAGAAAGAAATGGAGGAGACTAATATGGTTTATGAGTATGTAGGATAGGTTAAGATGGATGGATTTTTTTCTTGCTATACAAGCACAAACATAGATTACACTTTTAATTAAGTTTCTAGATTTTTACAATAGTGGTTTTTACTTTGTTTTCTAAAAACACAGGTATGTGTGTGTTTGTGCTCATGCACATGTATGACAATGAGATTTTGTAGGTGTTTCTCATTTTAGAAACTTGTATCTTAAATTTAGCAAAAGGAATGTCTCAAGCTCTTTTTTAAAACAAATTTATGGTTCAGACCATAAATCGGCGAACTATTCTTTACTGTAAAGAGTCAGATAGTAAATATTTTCAGCTTTATGGACCATATAGTCTCTATCACAACTTCACAGTTCAGACATTGTGGCATAAAAGCAGCCATAGACAATATGTAAATGAATGAACATAGCTGCGTTCAAATAAAACTTTATTTATGGATACTGAAATTTGAATTTCGTGATTTTTACATACCACAAATTATTATTATTCTCAATCATTTAAAATTGTCAAAACCACTCTTAGCTCATGGGTCACACAAAAACAGGTTGCGTCCTGGATTTGCATATGGACTGTAGTTTGCCAAACTGCGATCTAGACTACAGAATTATAGACTTTCTCTGCCTATAGCCAGATACTCTCTTCTCTTCTGAGGATAAATATTTTAAGTATGAATAAAGAATTTTGTTCTCTAGAATATTATATGCTAAAATTGCCAATAATGAATATACCATGTTTATGTTTTAAGGGACTAGTTTAAGAACATAAAGTTTTTATGTTGTCTTATAATGAAAATTGGCTCACTGAGGAGAATCTTCTTTATGATTATATTTCTTCAAAGTGTTAACATTGGGATGTTTGGGAGCATCTAGTTAAGTGGGGAAAAAAGTGATATGCTTGTGACATTGTATTTTGCCTCATATGAAACGAGTTTTTATTTCACTTTCAGTAAAATAATACTAGTTTAACTGTATCTAAATTAAGCTTTAAAACTTGCTCTCTCACATGATTTACTTTCATTAAAATAAGAACTGTAAGTAGGAAATTAAAGAGGATTTTATTTTAAAATGAGATTTTAAATGTAAAAGATAAGTTCTCACCTTTCATATTATTGAAACAATTTTGATACAGGTTTTATTTATACTTCATTGATTTCTTCAGAGACATCTATAGCCGAATGTTTTTCCCGCACTTTATAAAATTCCAATATATCGATTTTACTTCTGGCCATTAAAATAATAGAATTAAAATAGTAGGTTTTTTTTTTTTTTTTTTTTTTAGACTATCGAGCACTACCTACTATGATCTTCTTTCACTTGAGTTTAGACAATTTGATTTAAAAATTGTAAACTTTTCATACTTTAGTAAGCACTTAGTGACTACCTACTGTGTGATAGGTTCACACTTTGCATATACTAATATTCACTCTGAATGGGGAGTTAGATTGATTTTACATACTTTTAATGAGGTTAGGGTATAGTTTAAACATAAGTCATAGAAGATTTAATTTTGTAAAAGTAAAATTTTATTTCAACAAATATTATTAAAATATATTCTGTATAACAAAGCAAGTTGTCTTGCCTTGGTAAATGACTTTCCCATATAGTTTTAATGGATCTGATTAGAATAATTTATAATGAAAGCACAAGACTTTTCTCTTTATTTCTGTAAACTTCATGTTTTTGGTACAAAACTTATTTGTGTCCTCTTTCACTACAGGCTAGGGGAAATTGCCCTTGATGGTAGGACAGTTTTGTAAAGAAGTTTCTTTCCATTAAGTAGTAGTCTCGTAATCTTTTCACTTCTGAAACTATTTTAATATATCCTAAACTAATCTGAAATTCTTTTCAAATATCCCTCATAAGCATTGCCAAATGAATTCAGCGATATTATTAAATGGCTTTTGGCCGAGAGTGTGAGGAGACAGAATGCCATCTCTGTTTCTCTTGAGTTTATAGGATTGATTTTGACTTATTAATCCATGAAACCAGGGCTCAGCATTATTCCTTCTTTAGAGCCTTAATAAAATTTCTAGACGTAAATTTGTTTAAATAAAATTCTGTTTTAATATAATAATTCGATTGTACTTTAGGGTTTTGTCATTAAATTTTACTTATAGCAACGTATCCAAAACCCAGATACATTGTTTTCTATTCCTTAGTTTGACTACTGTCTTATTTTTATGGAGTTTAAACTTAGAAACATACAAAATCAGATATACATAGACTAGAACAGCAACATTTATGGCAAACACATTTATACTGGAGACTTAGAAGAAAAATTTCTTAGACATATATATTGAAGACTTCCTATAAAATCTCCTATTAAGTCGTTGCTGAATTTAAACACTACTCATTTGCCTTCATTAAATGGATTTTAATTTATTTCTCTAGAAAGGGAGTTCTGGGAATTATGTAACAAGTGTAATTTGATGAGACCAAAGCGTTCCCATCACTGCAGCCGCTGTGGCCATTGTGTTAGGAGAATGGATCATCACTGTCCATGGTAAGAAATGAATAATTCACTTTTAGGGAAATAAACCTAGTAAAAATTAAATCTTAGTGCTTAGCACATTTATACAAAAGACGTATCAAGATTATATAGTTTTAAAAAATCTTTTAATAAGGATACATTTTTGATTGTATGGTCTGTGAACTCCCAAAGTCATTTTTTCATAGAGATCCTATCTTTTCTAACAAGGAGATATATGAGCAGAAAACTAAGAATTAACATGTGCTCAAATATACAAAAGACTTAAGGTGATTATGTTAAATGAGGTAATATATATAAAGCATTTTGTATACTGTCTGACACTTAGAAGGTACTTAAATAGTGGCTGTTATTGTTTCTAAAAGTAGTAAACCATATACATCCCATTGTTTGAATTTCCTTTCCCAGTTATTTAAAGAATAACACTTTTCAGGTACCTTGATTCCTCATTTTAAGCCTGTATTATATATTGGATATAAGTATTAACATTGCACACATGCTGGATATGTATAAGTGGAAATTAGTTGATTCTGCTGAACTGCCAACATTTTTGGTCAATAGAGGGCTCTCTTGTAATATTTAAAAATGTTCAGTTCAGAAATAGAATTTTTTAAAACAAATGCTATGAGAATTCTTCATTGTATCTCATTTCAAAGCTGTCACAAAAATCTGTGAACAAGATATTGTATTTAATTCTGTTTTATTTAGCATGGGATCTCTAAATATTTAAACTGGTATATTGTGGCACTTTATAAATATATCTATACATATATATTTATGTTTGTATACACATGCATGCACGCATACAAAGTTAACTACATAATGGGCTTCTTAAATTTATGACTGCATTTATCTAAAGTTGACTCAAAGGAAGAATTTAGCTTTGCCTAATAATGCTAATCAATTTAGAGTTTCTCTTATTTTTGATAGTTTATTTTAGTAGCATAAGTTGTTATTAGCAAGCTTTTAGTGGAAATTTGAGTTTTACTATAAACTGATTATTTAAATAGAAGGTAATTTTCCGAGATTAGGAAAAAAAGCATTTAGATAAAAGCACTTTGTTTATTATATAAAAAAGTTTAAAATTGTCTAATTCTATCAACAGGATTATTATAGTGTATAATGTATAGTTGGTGTTTTAAAATGTGCCTTGAATTTAAACAGATTAATTCTCTAGTATTTTCCACACCTCAGTGATCTGTTTACAATTAAAATAGTAATAGATTTTAAAAAGCTAGGTAAAAAGGTAATAGATTTTAAAACCTAGTTAAACAAGTAAGTGTAATTATGCTGAAAAACTCAATTTTATATACTTTTTAGAGTCATGTTTCTGATTAACTAAAAATATAATAAATGTTCATGGTATCATGGATATTGATACTTCCTTTTATAAGAATTTAATAGTTTAAGCTTAAAAAAATACCAGCTCACTAGGAAATGTTTTGGTGCTATAGAGATTAGTGATATTATTCATTTATTTACTTTTAAGGAGTAAAGACTAACTTGATGACAAAATAAAGTGGTAGTGCCTAAACTCTAATTGAGGTGAGTTCTTTATTTCTAGGCTTCTTGCTTCCAATTTAGTCAACTTCTCAGTATTGATGGGAAGAAGAGTGGAAGTAGAAAGAATTAGAGGATAAGAAAGGAGGGTAGATCAGGGATCTGAATAGATTTAGGGTTTTTCATGATTGAATTCTGTAACAGAGCATTACTGAGATATTCAGTGTGAGGGAAATGTGCAATGTGAATTGGAAGCAGGGAGAATTTTTATTATGTTCAGAAACTGCATTGTTCTAACTGCCTTACAGCTTTAGGTTTGGAGGTCAATCCTCGGATCACATTAAGATTTTCTGGGTCTGATCACTCTTTCTGTGTATTTTAATTGTTTCCAAAAGAATTCTTACATATATATAGATTGACTACTTTAGTGTTTCTTAAAGCTCTTTGGGTAAAAAGAATGCCATGATCATAGCAGTTATTTCTAAAATTGTGGGGGACAGGAAGGATCTTACAAGAATAAGTCATCTTTCAAGCAGTAGCTGTTGAAGAGTATTTTTGAGTGCATACATAAACACAGTTCTCTGATAGCCTTGCTTGGAAATAACAGAACAGGAACTTTTCTTGTTAAAGCATGAGCTCTTAAGTCTGAGAAATACCTCTGCAAGGTTTTCTGTTCAGCTCTATATCTGATTTTAAAAAATAGTTTAATAACATACCTTTAAAACAACTTAAGTTAGGAATTGAACCTATTATATCGTTTTTTTCCCCCAGACAGTGGCAATGTATAATACTATATTGAAATAAAAAATATTTGTGCAAGGTAATTTATAGTTTTGAACTAGTGTTTTCAGCTGGAATTGTAAAATATTTTGGAAATTTGGGTACAATAAATTTTGAAACAAAATATTCAGATTGCTTTATCCTTGAAATTTTCTGATTATAGCATTAATCTTTTTTCCTAGTTATAGTTCACTATTGTATTGCTGGATGTGTAGCTCTAAGAATTTGTAAATAGTTTTGGATATGTGTTTATTTTCAGCCACCAAGGATAGCTTTTAAAAGTAAGAAAAATTGTGAATGCTTAGCAATTATGTCAGAGTCGCAGATTTAAGTTTTTTTTACTTTACATGATTCAAATTGCTCTCCAAACTAGAATGTTGTAATCGATGAGCAATGTGTAGAAGACGGTTCTTGTTCTCTTGGCCACAGAGTGTACGTGCTCTGGCACGTGTCTTAACTCCTTTGTTCCTGTTTCCATTTCAATGAGACAAGGAGACTGCCATCTGCTCTTCCTGCCTCACTGGGTAGTTGAGGGGGGATCATATTCATGGAGTACCTCTGTGAAGTAGTAAGTGCTTTACAATTGTGAGGTAGTGTATTTATATCTTTTCATATGCAATATTTGCTTTTAGGTTTGAGTGACTTTAGCATATCTCCATGAAGTTAAGCATATATGAAGTTCTTTGTTTTTATTTTTAGTTTTACCAGTTCTGAAATTAACATTTTTAAAGTTTAAAATAATTTTTCTTTTTTATTTTTTTTCTTTAGGATTAACAATTGTGTTGGTGAAGATAATCATTGGCTTTTTCTGCAGTTGTGTTTCTACACTGAACTTCTTACTTGCTACGCACTGATGTTTTCTTTCTGCCACTATTATTACTTTCTTCCACTAAAAAAGCGTAACTTGGTAAGAAATGTTTATATCCACTAATGTTAGAGCAGCTGTATCATACAGTTATGAACATGTGGTTCTTTTAAGTGCGGAAGATTGAAAATAAAAGCAACAACAATAAACCCCCAAATTAATGAATTTTAAGATGTATTGGAATTGAGAAAGTAGGCCCTAATCTGACATTCCTTTTTAACCAAATCCTTTTAAGATTGCTTATTAGTATTGAGTGACTTTCTTTAAAAAGCTACATTTTAGATCTTTTAATATATATGTTTTGGTCTCAGATATCTACAATAATGAAAAACAAAGTGAAAAATGTTAACTTCTTGTTTCTGTCCAGGAATAAAAATAGACATCAGAATTTTAAATGTTCTCTAAGGAACATTAGATTCTTGAGAAAAAGGACTCTCCCCCTCCGCTCCCCTATCTTTTCACAGTTAACAATAAGAATTTGCAGGATGCTTTAAAAAAT
>NW_011888890.1:1411398-1491974 GCF_000151845.1 Pteropus vampyrus | reverse complement strand
TACAATAAATTTTGAAACAAAATATTCAGATTGCTTTATCCTTGAAATTTTCTGATTATAGCATTAATCTTTTTTCCTAGTTATAGTTCACTATTGTATTGCTGGATGTGTAGCTCTAAGAATTTGTAAATAGTTTTGGATATGTGTTTATTTTCAGCCACCAAGGATAGCTTTTAAAAGTAAGAAAAATTGTGAATGCTTAGCAATCATGTCAGAGTCGCAGATTTAAGTTTTTTTTACTTTACATGATTCAAATTGCTCTCCAAACTAGAATGTTGTAATCGATGAGCAATGTGTAGAAGACGGTTCTTGTTCTCTTGGCCACAGAGTGTACGTGCTCTGGCACGTGTCTTAACTCCTTTGTTCCTGTTTCCATTTCAATGAGACAAGGAGACTGCCATCTGCTCTTCCTGCCTCACTGGGTAGTTGAGGGGGGATCATATTCATGGAGTACCTCTGTGAAGTAGTAAGTGCTTTACAATTGTGAGGTAGTGTATTTATATCTTTTCATATGCAATATTTGCTTTTAGGTTTGAGTGACTTTAGCATATCTCCATGAAGTTAAGCATATATGAAGTTCTTTGTTTTTATTTTTAGTTTTACCAGTTCTGAAATTAACATTTTTAAAGTTTAAAATAATTTTTCTTTTTTATTTTTTTTCTTTAGGATTAACAATTGTGTTGGTGAAGATAATCATTGGCTTTTTCTGCAGTTGTGTTTCTACACTGAACTTCTTACTTGCTACGCACTGATGTTTTCTTTCTGCCACTATTATTACTTTCTTCCACTAAAAAAGCGTAACTTGGTAAGAAATGTTTATATCCACTAATGTTAGAGCAGCTGTATCATACAGTTATGAACATGTGGTTCTTTTAAGTGCAGAAGATTGAAAATAAAAGCAACAACAATAAACCCCCAAATTAATGAATTTTAAGATGTATTGGAATTGAGAAAGTAGGCCCTAATCTGACATTCCTTTTTAACCAAATCCTTTTAAGATTGCTTATTAGTATTGAGTGACTTTCTTTAAAAAGCAACATTTTAGATCTTTTAATATATATGTTTTGGTCTCAGATATCTACAATAATGAAAAACAAAGTGAAAAATGTTAACTTCTTGTTTCTGTCCAGGAATAAAAATAGACATCAGAATTTTAAATGTTCTCTAAGGAACATTAGATTCTTGAGAAAAAGGACTCTCCCCCTCCGCTCCCCTATCTTTTCACAGTTAACAATAAGAATTTGCAGGATGCTTTAAAAAATTATATGTACCATTAAAGGCAGTGCTTTTCTTATTTTGTTGAGGAACTACAACAGATGTTAATAAGACTTGCCCCAAAAGGTGATAGTAGTGGTGGTGTTGGTGATAGCAGCAACTAGGAGTTTTAGGTCCTTGACTATAGATATCGACCCTATGCTATGGGCATGCCATTTTAATACTCACTTTAATGCTCACAACAATCACATCAGGTGGGTACAGTTTCTTTCCCATTTTTATAGATGAGGAAACAGACTAGTAGGCTTTAAATAAATACTTACTGAAGCAATTATTCAAGTGGTTTCAGTTGTCGAGCTGGAATTTGAACCTAATCTTGTATTTTCTGAATCTACCCTTCTGTGTTTTGTGTGTAGAGCTGGGATTTGAGCGTGATATGTATGTCATTTAGACTCTGATTATGTTTTTTAAAAAAACGTGTGTGTGTGTGTGTGTGTGTGTGTGTGTGTATCTGTGTTCATGTGCACCTGTTTGTGACAGAGAAAGAGAATTTGCACAGGGATGCACATATGCATGTGAGGAAGCAAGGTTGGGGAAGAAAGAGGGAAGAAAGAATCCCCGATGAAGAAGGGGGATTTTTTTTCCTATTTGTATACTTTTATATTATTTAAGTCTTTTATATTAAAAACAAGTTCAGTGATGGTACATATAATTAAATTTTGGAATAAGGGCGAGAGTGAAATAAGTCTTTACGTTCTATGTATTTAGATCTTTCTTGTACACATTTTATATAATTAAAGGATATTTGCTATTGTTAACTGGGCTATATATATTAGTGGGGGCTTATGATTATGCTTTTTAAATATAGATTGAGCAATTAAAATTAGATACTAATAACTGAAAAAGTTCAAAAGAGAACACTTCAAATATAGCTGACACTTTCACACTGAGTATTTAGTGCTTGCTAGTACTACAGTTTTAGAAATTGTATCTTATGGGTTAATTTCTGATATAATTGGCACTATAGTTAGAATATGTGAAAGATTGTACATATTACCCCAAGATCAACCTGTTTCAAATAATTGAGCCTAATAAGAAAAGCATTAAAATAAAGTTTCCCAATAAGATTAAGGAAATAATTTTGATAGAGAGATAACGTTTAGTGACATTAAATTAGGTTCTCTAGGAAAGAATGCATTGTAGTATGGTGGAGGAATTGACAAACTATGGGCCTTCAGTTAAATTAGAACTGCCACCTGTTTTTATTAATAAAGTTTTACCAAAGCACAGCTACTCTCATTTGTTTACATATTGTCCACAGTTGCTTTTGTGCTACAACAACAGAGTTGAGTAGTTGTGACAGAGACATGTGACCCGATAACCCTAAATATTAACTATATGTGTTTTTATATTGAGTTTGCCAATCCCTGGTAGTTTGCCAACCCCTGGAATGATGTTGGCTTTGTAAACACATAGACCTAGGATCAAAGCCTGGCTTTTATTATCCGTATAACCTTTGACACTTCATTTAACTTTCCTGAATTGCAATGTCTTCATGTGAAAAATGTGAATAATAATAAAATTAAATATAGAGATAACACATGTAAAAGTACCTGGTATATTATAGACATTCAATTTATGTTACATTTGATTTTAATGAAAGCTCTCAGAAGGAGGGAACAGTTTTTCTTTGGCCTATTAGATTTTACGAAAATTTTACAGACTGTTTAACAACATTACTGGGAGATAGATAACAGACTAGATACATTCCAATACTCACGAATATAATAATATTCAACTGAAGGATTAAGACATTTAAAATTACAAAAGGTAATCTTCTTCTCCAAATGTGAAAGATAGAAACCCTGGAAAAATTAGTACAAATTAGAAGAAGAATTTCTTTTTTTAAACAGAAAAACTGACTATAGGTGATAATATTTGAACACTTAGAATTATGTATATATACACACACACATCATACTAGGTGTTGAGAAAAGACTAGCATAGTAAAAGTTTATTATGAGATTAAAAATCTAGGAAGAAAATAGAAAAAGTGAGTTTAAGTTGGGTTTTGAAAATTCAAACCAGATTTTCCTTAGAGCAGTCAATTGTAGAAACAATACAGATGATTTTTAATTTTATAAAAAATCATAATGTGTTAGTAGGATTACCAAGTGAAAATCAAATAAGCAGCTAGATCATTGTAATATAGCTACTTTGGTGTAATAAGCAGTAAATTATAAATAGTTCTAGGGACCTGACAGTTATTTTATCTAATAGTGCTAATGTCCCTTTAGCCCAAGTCTTATAGTATCCTTGTTGTTAAGTAGGATGCTTTTATAATTACCTTCATAGTAGAGATAATGAAATTGAAACCCAAAGAGGTTATGTTACATTTTCAAGATCATTTAGCATCCTGTTGAGGAATCTAGTATGTTTTAACCTTGTTTATGGTATATTTATGGTATATTCTCTGAATGAATGAAGTGATTTGTATATTATAAAGTTAGGTATATGAAGAACTTTAATGTTGCCCGATATAAGAAAAGATAATTCATAAAATTAGAATATTTGTTATTGGTGTTTCTAACCTACTTATTTTTACTAAAGTTAAATTCTAGGACCAGAACTTTAACTAAACTTGGGGAAAATATTTTATAATTTAAAAAGCCCGAAATATTCCAAGGATCTGAAGCAAACTGAATATTCAGTAGCACTCAATATTCATTGAAATGAATTCTAGTCATTTCATTGGTTTAGATGTTGATAATTTGAAACTCTATTACTAGATGCATACAGTGTAGAATTCTAATGTTTTTATGGGCTGGATGGATTGACTCTTGTATCATAAATTACACCTCTGTAGTAATGATTCTTGCCTTGAAGTATTTTTCTTTCTGTTATTAATTTGCTATATCTGCTTTCTTCTGGATAGTATTTTCACGGTACATCTTTTTCCTTCTACTTTAAGTCTTTCTCAGTTGTACGTCTTGTCTATGTGTCTTGTAGACACCAGATACTTCATTTTTTTAATCTGGTGTGATAATCTTTGTCTTCTAATTAGAATATTTATTTTTATTTAGTGTAACTGATACTTTTTCATCTTACTATTTATTTTTTATTTTAGCCATCAATTACTTTTGTTTCCATTTTTCTACTTTTTCTTTTACCTGCTTTGGAATTTTCAGTTAAAAAATATCTAATTTATCCCTTCCCATGGCTTTTTTTTTTCCTCTTCTTTTAATGGTTTTCCAGAGTTATAAACATTCTTCCTTGATTTTTTGAAGTTGAATCTAAGTTAGTAGTTTGACCACTGCCCAGACAGGTGGCTTTAGAATGCCACCCGTCACCATCATTTTTGCTCTTTTGGGGTATAAAATAAACGTAGAACTAAAACACATGATGAGATGTTGTGTTGTTTGTATTTTATATGTTATAATGTATATGTTATATGAAGTCGGTATTCATTTGGAATTATCCAAATATGAATGCTTTACCTAGTCTTTCACGTCGTCATAGATTTCTCGACTTATTTCTAGGAATATTTTCTGCCTATTGATGCAAGTCAGCTGAAACAAATTCTCCTAGTTTTGTTTCACCTGAGAATATCTTCATTTCTCTTTTATTTTGAAGGATTTATTTGCCTGGCATAGAACTGTAGGGTGGAGTTACTTTTACTGTTAAAGGATGTTATTGCATTGTTTCATGGTTTCTATCATTTCTGTTGTAAAAATCACTTAGTCTTATTGTTACTCCATTGCAATAAAGTGTCTTTCTCTGGCTGCTTTTATGATTTAGTAATGTAGATAATTATTTATTTTATTTCAGCTTTATTGAGGTGTAGTTGACATATAAAAATGTAAGATATTTGAGTTGTACATCATCGTGATTTGATGTACATAAACACTGTGAAAGGATTCCCCTATCTAGTTAATACATCCATCACCTCACGTATTTATCCTTTTTTTTCAGTAAAAAAAAATCTCTTAGCAGATTTCAGTTATACAATACAGTTATTAACTATAGTCACCATATTTTACATTAGATCCTCAGACCTTATTCATATTATAGCTAAAGTCTGTATTATCCTTTTACCAACCTCTCCCTATTTTCCCCAACCCTAGCTCCTGGTATACTTTACTCTATGTTCCTGTGAGTTTGACCTTTAAAAAAAATTTTTTTTTAATTGCACATATTAAGTAAGTAATACCGTAGAGTATTTGTCTTTCTCTGTTTGGCTTATTTCACTTCATATAAGGTGCATCTATGTTGTTGCAAATATTCTTTCTCATGGCCGAATAATATTCCATTGTGTGCATATATCACATCTCCCTTATCAGTTCATCTACTGATGGACCACTTAGGTTGCTTCCATATCTTGGCTATTTTGATTAATGCTGCAGTGAACATGGGAGTGTGAATAATCTCTTCGATATCCTGTTTTCATTTCCTTTGCATATATACCCAGAAGTAGAACTGTTGGATTATGTGGCGGTTCCATTCTCAATTTTTTGAGGAGCCTCCATACTGTCTTCTGTAGTGGCTGCACTATTTTCTTTTCCCACCAACAATGCCCAAGGGTTCCCTTTTCTCCACATCCTTGCCAACACTTACCTCTTGTCTTTTTGATGATAGTCATTTTAACAAATGTGAGGTGGTATGTTGTGGTTTTGATTTTCATTCCCATGATATTAGTGATGTTGAGCACCTTTACATGTACCTCTTGGCCATCTGTATGACTTGTTTGTAAAAGTGACTATTCGCTGTTCCTCGGCCCATTTTTAATCCAATTGTTTTTTGCTATTGAGTTGCATAAGTTCTTTATTTCGGATATTAACCCATTATCAGACATAGTATTTGCAAATATTTTTTCCCATTCCATAGGTTGTCTTTCATTTTGTTGATGGTTTCTTTGCTGTGCAGAAAAGTTTTAGTTTGATGTTGTTGCACTGGTTTATTTATATTTATTTGTTGCCTTTGCTTTTGGTGTCAAATTCAAAAATACTATTTCAAGACCAATGTCAAGGAGCTTACCCAATATGTTTTCTTCCCTGAGTTTTATGGTTTTACATTTTATGTTCAAGTCTTTAATCCATTTAGGCTTGATTTTTGTGTATGATATAAGAGGTCCAGTTCCATTTTTATTGATCCATATGTCTGGTTTTCTGCCTGTATCATACTGTTTTGATAACTGTAGCTTTGTAATATAGTTTGAAATCAAGAGGTGTGACACCTCTAGCTTTTTTTTTTTTTTTTTCCCTGTAGATTTCTTTGGTTATTTAGGGTCTTTTGTGGTTTCATACAAATTTTAGGATTGTTCTACTTCTGTGAAAAATACCATTGGAATTTTCATAGGGATTGCATTGAATCTGTTGATCACTTGGGTAGTATGGACATGTTAAGAATACTTAATTTGTTAATCCATGAACATGAACTAACTTCTTTTCATTCATTAATGTCTTCAGTTTTTTTCATCATTGTCTTAGTTTTCACTGTACAGATCTTTCACCTTCTTGGTAAATTTATTTCTAGGTATTTTATTCCTTTAGATTCAATTGAAAGCAGTATGTTTTCTTAATAATTCTTTCTGATAGGTTGTTATTAGTGTGTAGAAATGCAACTGATATTTGTGTATTGATTTTGTATCCTGCAGTCTTACTGAATTTGTTTATTAGTTCTAACAGTTTTTTGTTGAGATCTTTAGGTTTTCTCTATGTAATATCATGCTATCTACAAATAGAGATACTTCTTCTTAATTTGGAGGCCTTTTATTTCTTTTTCTTCTCTGATTGCTCTGACTTCCAGTACTATGTTGAATAAAAGTCATCCTTATCTTATTCCTTACCTTAGAGGAAGAACTTTCACTCTTCACTTCATCAGTGAGTGTGATGTTTCTGTGAGCTTGTCACAAGTAGCCTTTATTATATTCAAGTATGTTGCTTCTATACTCAGTTTGTTGAGAGTTTTTTTTTCTATGAATGGATGTTGAATTTTATCAAGTGCTTTTTCTGCATCTATAGAGATGATTTTTACCCTCCATTTTATTAATGTAATTTATCACATCGGTTGATTTGCAGATATCAAAGCATCTTTGAATCCTGGAATTAAATCACATTTGATCATGGTGTATGATCCTTTTCATGTATTGTCGAATTTAGTTTGCTGATATTTTGTAGAATTTTGCATCTGTGTTCATCAGGGATATTGGCCTATAATTTTCCTTTCTTCTAGTGTTATCTAAAGTCTGGTATCATATCAGGTTAATGCTGGCCTTGATTATGGAAAGAGTCCTCATTCTTCAATTTTCTTGAAAAGTTTGAGAAAGATTGGTGTTACTTTAAGTGTTTGGTAGAATTCATCTGGTCCTATACTTTTCTTTGTTTGGAGGTTTTTGGTTAGTGAGTCCAATCTCTTAATAATTGGTTTGTTTAGATTTTCAGCTTCTTGATGATTCAGTCTTAATAGGTTATATGTTTGTAGGAATTTATTTCTTTAGGTTGTCCAATTTGTTGGTATATAATTTTTCAAAGGAGGTTTTTATGATCCTTTGTATTTAAGTGATATCAGTTGTAATGTCTCCTTTTTTATTTCTGATTTTGAGTTCTCTTTTTTTCTCTAGTGAATATAGCTAAAGATTTGTCTATTTTGTTTATCTATTCAAAAAAAACCCTCAGCTTTTAGTTTTCTTGATTTTTTCATCTTTTTTGTTTCTATTTCATTTATTTCTGCTCTTACCTTATTTACTTTCTTCTGCTAACTTTCAGCTTGATTTCTTTTTCTAGTTCCTTTATGTGTAAAGTTAGGTTGTTTGAGATTTGCTTTTTCTTAACCTAAGTGTTTATTGCTAAGAACTTCCCTTAGAACTGCTTTTATTACAATTTGTAAGTTGTGATATGTTATATTTCCATTTCATTTTCCTAGAGAGTTTTTCTGATTTCTGTTCTGATTTCTTCTTTGACCCATTGGCTGTTTAGTAGTATGTTGTTTAATCTCCATGTATTGGTGAATTTTCCAGTTTTCTTATTGTAATTAATTTTCAGTTTCATACCATTATGTTTAGAAAGGATGTTTGATATGGTTTCAGTTTTCTGAAATTTATTAAAACTTGTTTTGTAACCTAACATGATCTATCCTGGATAATATTACCTGTGTGCTTGAGAAGTATATGTATGCTGCTGCTGTTGAATGGAATGTTTCGTCAATGTCTGTTAAGTCTATCTGGTCTAACATGTAGTTTTAAGTCCAATATTTTCTTACTGATTTTCTATCAGGATGATCTCTCCATTTTTGAAACTGAGATGTTGAAGTTCCCTACTATTATTATGTTGCTGTCTGTTTCTCCCTTCAGGTCTGTTAATATTTTCTTTTGTTTTTAGGTGCCTCTATGTTGTGTGCTATAACTATTTACAAATGTTATATCCTTTTGTTGGACTTCTTTCACATTACATATTGACCTTCTTTGTCTCATATCTTTGGCTTCAAATATTTTTTTGTCTGATAAAAGTTTAAATATTCTGCTTTCTTTTGGATTCCATTTGCATGGGATATCTTTTCCACCCCTTCACTTTCAGTCTGTGTAGCCTTAAAGCAGAAATGAATCTCTAGTTGGCAGCATTTAGTTGGGTCTTATTTTTTTTTTAATCCATTCAGCCATTCTCTTGTCTCTTGTTTGGAGAATTAAGTCCATTTACATTGAAAGTAATTATTGATTGGTATGGACTTAATGTTACCATTTTGCAAATTATTTTCTAGCTTTTTTCGTAATTCATTTGTTCTTTTCTTTTCTTGCTCTCTTCATTATTTGATGATTTTCTGTAGTGATTTGCCGATGTGTAGAAGTTGCTCACTAGTTTCTGATATCTTTCAAAGGGAATTGCTCCATGTGTAGCAGTAGATTCAGTGTGTCTGTGGAAAAAGTTGCAATCAGGAGGCTCTTCTTTTGTCATCTTGGACCAAAACGCCTATGTTTTTTTTTTTTTGCCTTTGTATTTTAGCAGTTATTCTATGATGTGCTTCATTGTTGTTTTCATTTTTCTGTTTGAGAATTTATATAACTTCTTGAATCTGGCTTAATGACATTTTAAGTTATGGATTTATTAGTCTGTGTCTCTTCAAATATTACTTCTACCCAACTTTTTCTCTTGCATTTCTGGGAGTACAATTCTAAGTACATGAGATCTAACTGCACTGCATAACTTGTGTGGCCTTTTCTACATTTTCCTTTCCCCGCCCCCCCCCCCTCTGTGCTTCAGACTGGGTATTTTCTACTGACCTATTTTTCTAGTTTACTCATCAGCAATTCTGCTCTGTCTAATCTGTCAAACCATTATGTTGAGTTACTAATTCAGTTATATATTTCACTTCCAGAATTTACATATGATACTTTTTTTTTATAGATCACATTTCTGGTGAAATTCTCTGTTTGTCATCTATATTTTTGAACAGTTCAAAGTTGTTTTAATGTCTATGTTTGATAACTTCAGTGTTGAGATGTACTTGACTTTTTTTTTCCATTTCTTAGTTTCCAGATATTTGGTTCTTTCTTCTGTCATATCAGATAAGTTTTGTTGGATACTAGACATTTTGTATGACTAAGGACAAAAGATCTTGTTAAATATTTTCTTTGATAAAATATAGTACTTTTTTCTTTTTTGGATAGTCAATAAAAGACTCATCTTGATCCAATCAAGAGTTTGTATAACAAACATTTCTAAGTCTAAGTTACAGAACACTGATCTTAACAGTGGTTCTTTTGAAGATGACATTATTGCATTTATTGAGATTTTTGTGAAGATTCATGATTATTGAGTTTTTGTCTTTGTGAAGGATTGCTTTCAGTTTGCCTTTTCTCTTATAATGAAGCTCTTCAGGAGTCTCAGGGAAAAACAGGTGTTTACAATGGATTGTAGCTTTGCTTTATTGTTTTCCCAGCTCTGTGAAATAGCAGAAAGCTCTGATCTGTTACTCCCACTCAATCTGTCATAAGTACTGCTTATGAATTGGCAAGTATCTTAAGGTAAAAAACAGTACAAAATAGAGGAATCACCTTAATGCATTTCTACTCTCTCTGGGATCTTGGCCCTTGAAGTCCTAGCAATTTGGCTACTTTCTAGTGTCTTCACTCAAACTGTTTATTTACTGATTAATTGGATTTTATCTGGCTTTTAGTAGTGTTCTTACTGGAGGGTTTAGTCTCATATAATCTCTTCCTTCACAGGTGTCATTGGCAGTAGCATTTTATTTAAAAATTTCTTCCCAAGTGATTCTAATCAGTGCTGCCTAACTTCACAATTCCGTGAGGCAACACTCAGAGTCAGTGTAAGCAGAATCCTATAGAGTTGTGCAGGTGATTCTAATCAGTGCTGCCTAACTTCACAATTCCATGAGGCAACACTCAGAGTCAATGTAAGCAGAATCCTATGGAGTTGTGCAGAACAGCGCTTCTGTAGCAGTGAAGCTTGAGAACCATTGGGCTGTGGGGAATGAGACCTGTGAGGGACTTTATGGTATAGGTAGAGATTAACCAGATGGAGAGTTGAAGGAAATTGTTGCCGGACAAAAGAACAACAAGAGGCTTGAAGCAGTAATTAGAATAATTGGTTTTAAGGTCAAATATGTTCTAAAATAGTAATATACTGTATAGAAAATATTTCTAAGGCTACATAATAGAATAGAACATTGTGCTTATTGTAGCAGTTCTTTTGATGATGACATTTATTGTGTTTTTTATAAAAGTAGAAAAAAATCAATAATTTCACTACAAAAGTCACTATTAACATTTAAAAAAATAAATTTTTGTAATAGAATATTCTTCAAACAATCCTGTCCCATTAATTTTTTGCTAAGTCCTTGCCCATGTCTCTCGTTTTTCTCTAAAACAAACAACTATAATCCAGCTCTTTGTTATATGCGAAAAGCTGGCCAGCTAGTGTCATAAATCTTATTCACCTTGTTACCCTTTTCATGATTTGGGGTATGGAATAAATATCCCCAAAGGCCTCTAATTATCTTTGAAAATTGTATTAATGACTACTGTGCATCTTTCTTGTAGAGATAGTAGTACAGTTAAAGTATGCCATGGACTTGGACCCTATACTCTTCTGTAGGCCAGAGGAGGTGAAAGCTTTTGTCTGCATTTTTCTATATACCCTTTCAGGTAGGTAGATGGCAGCATAGTATCTTTACTAGCCTATCTTTAAATTTTAAACTCGAGTGCTTAACCTCTAGGTGGGAAAAGAAAATATAATAATTCTTAAGTTATTTTGTTTCATTTTAAGGTGAAAGTGTTTATTCATTAAACAGAAGAAAAAAATGAATTGCCCTTTCAACTTTGTCGTAATGGAACTTAACCTGTAATTGGTAGAAAACTGGTACATTCGGTTAGGCTCATGGGAAAGAAAGAGTTGGAAAAAAGGATGCTGTTCACAGACTCTGGGAGGGAAAGAATTTGGGACTCTGATTTTTCTCTATGTCTCTTTCTTAGCTTTTTCTTTTCTGGGGAGTTATTTCTGTATTGTTTTTATTGCTTCATAATTGCCCCATTGTTTTTTAGAGTAACTTAACGCTTTTTAGATTCCTTCTTAATCTTTACTTTAAAAATATCCATCTGTCATGGATTTTCAAGGATTTATATGTTTTTATCATGTGAAGTTTTGATATATCCTTTAATGATGGAAGGTGGTAGTAAGAGGTGTAGGAGATAAGAAATTTATTCATCATGAATTAATGCCCAAAATAAGGATTTATTTTTAAGCTGTATATTTTGATTTATATTCTATCTTATACTAAAGAAAGCCTATGGACCTAAGAAGAATTAGTATTACTATCTTCTTTGTAAATAGTAACTGAAAAAAATCTCAACTCAATGTTAAGACAAAAATTTATTCATATCTACAAACATTTCAAAAACTTAAGGAATAGGTATCTTTCTAAATGAATTGGGTTAAATTAAATGTTAGAATTACAGAGTCCAAAATTAATAAAGATTATAAACTTTGAGATATTTGGAGAGGTTTTTCAAATGTTAAGTGTCAGATTAGTTTTACCATTATTTGCATTTGTCATGACAATATAATATTAAATATTACTTAAAACTTCTCTTGAAACGGATGTCTTGCTTTAGTTACTGGGATGACAGTCATTTTGAAGATTACAAAAACCTGTAATTTGGAGAGTGGTTTAGCATTTTAAATGAATAAAACAGATGGACATTAAAGAAATACATTTTCTTTAACCCAAGTCCATATTTGATTATTTTTCACGCAGTTATTTTAAATGTTTATAAGCAAGTGCCTGGTCATTTGGTATGCTATTAAATTATAATAATTTATTTCATTTTAATGTATGATAATTATTTACCAAAACCAATATTAGAAAATTATAGCTTTTTAATTAAATATGAAGGGAGGTATCACCATACTTAAAGAGTATACTTTCTAAAATTTATTTGTTGTTCCATGAATATTTCATTAGTTATATATTTCATAATTTTTACTTTATATTCTAGATTTGTAAGCATTTGATTAATGAAAGATGTCGACTCATTTGAAATGTCCCTGAGAAGATAAATAGTAGGTTCCCATTGTACAGATAAGGTGACTGAAATTCAGAGATGTTTAATAACTTGTCTAATCACAGAATTGCCAATTGGCAGAGATATGATTTGAGCCCATTATGTCTGTCCCTAAGTCAGTGTTCTTTACATAGTACCAAGCTGCTATTCCACTTTTGCATTTTTTTTCCTGAGGACATTTTTAGCAATATTATTATAGCATTGTTCATTTAAAAAAAAAAAATTTAAAAATGCTCAAGTATCACAAAATTTCTTCAGAGAAAGCTCATTGAATCTCCTGATTGCTAAATTCATACTTTGCTGTTTTCATTTTTTATTGAGGCAACCTGTCTTTAGAAGTTTATCTAATATAAACTGTCAAAATGCATTTTATAAAGGCATTTTAGTAGGTTAAAAATATTTTTAAAAATATGTACCTGATGGCAATCTCATTCTGTAGGCAATACCGTCTCTCTGCATGAGAAAATAAGGGGTTATTTTCTTTTTTAAATAAATAATTTGTGGCTATTAGGGTAGAGATTATGCAACTAATCATTTATGGCATAACACTTTAGTTCTAAAGTTACATCTTTTAAATTGTTTTTAGATGAAGTAGATTCAGATAATTTCTAATAGATTCTTTTATACCTATTTTTATGTGAAGGGCAAAAAATAACTGCATTTAAGACTATGGGGAGAGTGACAGAAAGGAAGAGAAATTTCAATAAAGGACATGCTGCCAATATTTAGAAGAGGAAAATAAATAATGCTTAGCAGTCCAGCCAGTCCTTCAGCTAGGAAGATATATTATTATTATTCCAATTAGCTCATATCTAATAGTGTTACTAGAGATTTGATGTCGGATATAACCATGCCACAGAATTTTTTGCCTAGCTTTATGGCTAACAAAGAATAGAAATAGCCAGAAGACCTGTTTGCAGATATCTTGAATATTAGTAAATCTATCTACCTACCTACCTACCTACCTATCTATTTATTTATTTATATACTTTTTCTATAATCAATCTTAAAGTATCCTGAGTACTTCTGTTATTTATTGCTATTTAAAAAACATTTTAGGCTTTACTCAATAACCTTTATTTATTTATTTTTTTGTATCTATAAGGTCATTTATTCATCGTGGTGACTAGAATAGATAAAATTGCTGAAATATTTATTTAGCTTCTTGGATTTGGGGCAAGAGTAGTCAAGAATAGCCAAGAATAGTGTGGAATTAAGATAAATATGAAATGAAAATTGTATTAATTATATCATGAAGTTAATTTGGCATTTTTGTTCATGTATCCTGAAATGCTAGTGGAGATATTATCCCTTGGTAAAATCAGTCTCTCTGCCTGCCTGCCTGCCTGCCTGCCTTCCTTCATTACTTCCTTCCTTCCTTCCTTCCTTCCTTCCTTCCATCCTTTCTACTTTCCTTTCTTCCTTCCTTGGAAGGAACAGTGTAAGATGTATAATCAGTTTATATCTGTAGGGAAAAAATAGTTTAAGAATACCCTATTATTCAACAGTTATCAATTCTGTATATCAATATATGCCTGTGTCTTTAGTGATTAATGGAACACCGAAACCTTATCAATTTTGACCTTGCCCTGCAATACCAGGTCTACTGGATATCTGTCCTCATTAAATTTATTTATATAGCTAGTTAGTTAGTAATATTATAGCATTTAGCATAAAAAAATTAGCAGTTTTTATTTTTCTTTAAGAATATCTCAGTCACTTTGAGTTTCAGTGGTGTAACCATGGTAGCAATTTTACTGTCTCACCCAGCTTTTACTAAACACTGTAGCACTGTATTAAATGAAAAATGTAGCAAGAAAATACATTATCTTATTTTCTTATTGAATTGTTCCAACTTTTCTAGAGTTTTTTACTGCTAAAATATTGGAAGGCAGGCAGAATGATTTTTTTGAAATATTTTACCCTCAGCCATGAACCTGGCAGTCAGGTGTTTGTTAGTAAAATTTGCTCCCTAAGAAAGCTGCATTTATATCTGTATCAAAATTTAATGTATAGTTCTGAACACTCAATTATAGCCATTAGGTATAAATAGTGATTTGTTTTTTTCATTTAAATTCATTTTTTTAAATTTCCATTAGGATTTAACAAGACTGAAAAAGTGCATTTTACCTGGGGGCTAGAAGTGAGGATGTACATAATAGTTCTGTAACTTCTTTTCCTGTATTTTAATGTAATGATAAAACTTAAACTAAGGCCCATCCTAAAAAGTGCTGATAACTATATAGGTATAATAGGATTTTATTTTATGCAAGAATAATTGCTATATGAACCTGACCTCAGTATGTGAAATTGGTTATTTAACCATTTTGAAAATGAAAATTTATATACTTCAGATATCTCCGTTGTGATCTAAACTATTTCCATTTTTGAAAAACATAGGAAATAAATCTCTTCTAGTAGTACAGTGGGTGGGGTGGGGGAGGAGACTTTGCCCTCCAGGGGACATTGGTAATGTCTGGATACATTTTTGGTTGTCACAACTTGGGGAATGCTGCTGGCATCTAGCGGTAGGGGCCAGGGATGCTGCTAAATAATCTTCAATGCAAAGGACAGTCTCCAAAACAAAGAATGATCCTGTCCAAGATATCAATAGTACTGAGGGTGAGAAACACCTTCAGTAAGAGGAAGATCCCAAAGTACTTCACATATTGTTTTCAGACTGGTTTCATAAAAACACAAAACTACTTATAAATAGTAGTTAATAAATAAAAATTACTTTCTGCTGATATAAAAACTAAAATTATATGTAAAATTATATTTGTAAAACATAGTCATTTATTTTTTAATATTATGAAGAACACTCAGTCATTCAACAAATATTCAAGTGCCTGCTGTGTGCAGTGGTCCCTGTTCTAGGATCCGAGGATGCAGCAGTGAACAAAACATAGTTTCTGAATTAAGGAGCTTACATTCTAATGGGGAGAGATAGGCAATAAACAAATATATGGTTTTTAAGATAAATATTTGATTTATAATAAAGCTGGGTATATGATAGAAAGTATCCTTTCTATCATATACCCAGCTTTATTATAAATAATTGATGATATAGTCAATTTATTATAAATAATTGATGATATAGTCAAGGAAGACCTTTTCATAGTGACACTTGATAGAGACCTAGAGCTCAAGCAAGTCACACATATGGAGAAGAGCATTCCAGAGAGAGGAAAGAACCAGTGCCAGAACCCTGAGGTGGGAGCATGCTTGACATTTTCAAGGAACAGTAAGGAGGCCTGTGTATCTTGAATGAGTTAGAGAGTAGTAGGAGACTATTTGAGGTAATTGGAGAGGAGACTGTTTTGTTTGGTTGTTTTGTGGTCCAGACTTTGGAAGTCACCGGAGGGTTCCAAACTCATTTATATTTTAGAAAGAAAAATGACTGCTAGGAAGATTAAACTGAGAGACAAGGATATCAGCAGGAAGACCAATTACTAGACTATTAAATTATAGTCCAGACATTATGGGAGTTGTAGAAGTGCTGAGGAGTGGCCTATTAAAGTTTGAAGAGCTAATAGGATTTGGATGTGGCGTATGAAATAGAAAGTGACAAGCTGAGGATTATTCCAAGGTTTAATTGTCTGAACAACTGGAAGATCAGAGGTACCATTTGCTAGAATGGAGAAGCCTGGAGGAAAAGTAGGTTTTAGGGAGAAGTTTAAGTTTTGGTTTTATACATGTTTACTTTAAGATACCTATTCAACATCAAAGACATTTAAACTAGACAGATACAGGAATCTGGATTTCAGAGGAGTGGTCTGAAATATGTATACACACATATATTTAGGAGCTTTTTGCTGTGAACAAATCCAACATAAGGCACTGAAGAGAAAAAGGAGACTAGGTAACAGTTTGCAAACTGAGGAGACGAGCCTCTGGTAGAAACCCAGAGTGTGTTTGGCCAAGACAAATGAGAGGCCATTTTTTTTATAGAAAACGTCTTAACCATAGTTCCCATATCAGTCCATTTTATGTAAATGAGATTTCCAAATTGTACAGTTTGGATTGGTCGGTGTGAGTGCAAATAAGGGTACATTTTGTACAGTTCCAATTCGTTGGGAGAGTCACAGTCTTTTGATTGGGTGATAGCATGGCAATGACAAAATAAAGAACTTCACTCTAGTGGTTGACTCAAGCAGCATAAATAGGCAGAGCCTAGTGTGGGAAACTAAGAGTTCATCTTGTGGTTCTTCCATCATACAGAATATGTAAGAGGTTCCTTCAGTAAACCACTACATTTTGAATTTAGGCCCAGTTAACCATAGATTGTCTACGTCCATCTCAATAGATAAATTCTCTTTTGGGGTTTACATTAGATAACTTTTTTCTCAGGGTCTACACAGCATAAAAATGGTATTTGTAGTCATGTGACCTGGTAGGAGATTTTCTAGGAAGTAAGTGTAGATAGAGAAGAAAAGAGGTCTGAAGGCCAAGCCCCTTCAGATTTTAAATTTTAGAAGTCAGAAAGTTGTAGAAGAACCAAAAAAGTGACTAAGAAGGAGCAGCCAGTGAAATGGGGAAAACAATAAGAGAGTCAGGAAAGTCGATAGTATATTGAAAGAGAAATTATAACAATGTACCATGGAATATAAACAAGTAGGGAGTCAAATGAAAGTATTGGGGGAGGCAGTGATGAACAGCGAAACAGTTGGATCAACAGATTGTCAGTCCCATTGAGGTAGAGAATTTGTTAGCGTTGTTGGCCCACCGGGAGTTAGCTTGAAAGACAGGAGATGTGTGCTTGAATTTGCAATTGTGTTATGGGTACGGTAATGGGAAATGATAAATGAGAAATGATTATAGGATATAATCATAGAATTTAGATTGAGATTAGGATAGAAAACAAGATTATTAGAAGAAATGAGTTTGAGGTTTTTCACAGACCAATATTAGAAGGATTATTTGCCAGATCATAAGTAACCAAATCTGACTCTTGGTTTGTTTTCATTCAGCTATATCAGGAGGTGATGCCCCCACTACTCCTTAGTTTTGTAACATTTTAAAATTTTAAATGATATAATTCCAAAAGATTATCAGATAGAACTGTTCTTTCATGTAAGTACCCCCTCTTCTGTTAGTTTGAGTGACATGTCTGTGTACATGTTGCCTTTGTGTTTCTTTTTCCGTGTTTATCTCTGCTAATACAAGTGTGTAACAGTCTTTGTAGGTAGTAATCTCTGTCTCTTCAGGTGTTGGGGGAGGAGACTCTGCTCTTTTGTCTAGCTTTCTTCCTTAATTTTCATTCACTCGATAAACACTTACTGTGGCACCTGCTGTGTGATAGAGGTAGCGCACTCTAGGTTCCAGGGACAAAACAGGTAAAAGTCCCCATCTTTAAGAAACTTATATACTGCTGAAAGACAGTACGTAAAGAGAGAGAGAGAGAGAGAGAGAGAGAGAGAGAGAGAGAGAGAGTGTGTGTGTGTGTGTGTGTGTGTGTGTGTGTGTGTGTGTGTATCAGATGGAAGTAAGTACTATGGAAAAATAAAATAGGCCAAGAAGCTATGGAATGCTGGGATTTTCTGTAGTTTGGAAAAATGACTAAATGGGCCCTGGTAAAAATAAGCAAATTGGTCTCTGATAAGGTGATATTGAAGCATAGACATGAAGAAAGTGAGGCTAAACATGTGGATATCTGGGGAAAGAGTTTGCTGGGCAGAACAAATGTAGCAGCCTTCACGTGGGAGTTTGCTTGATATGTTTGACAAACAGGAAGGAGATCAGTGTTGTTGGATAAGAGTTGGCCAGGAAGAAAGTGGTAATGAGATTAGAGAGCCAGTCTGACTCTTCCTTTCTCCTTTTTCTCCTCTCTTATATCCTTTTCTGTAACGCATTTGACATTTTTTATCTCCCGTCACAGGCCATATGTCACTAAATTTTATTTTACATTTTGTTGTATGAGTTTTAAAGGAATTATGTTTCTATTTCTAAAATTAAGATTTTTAATTTTTATGATCACAATTTTCTTTTTTCTATAATTTTATTTTTTTTTTACCTTTTGTATTGTAAAGTATAATGCACATACAGAGGAGTGCACAAACATCAAAACATACGGCTCAGTGAATTATTGCAAAAACATTTTTGAGCAATATAAAATTTATTCTTTTTGTTACGTTAAGTATAGTTAATTTTCATAGCTATGAATATCACTATAAATATTCATAGAATTTCATTTAGTATAAAACAATTTATCCATTCTATTGATGGACATTTACATCATTTGCAGTTTTTGTCTTAAAAATAATGCTAATAGACACAACCTTGTTCATGTTTCTTGCTGTACATGTGCGTGTGTCTCACTTGGATGTATAGCTAGAGAAGGCAGTGTTCAAAGATTATGTGTATATCCCTTTACAGACTATTAAAACAGTTTTCCAAAGTGGCCTACCACGTTAACCCCCCGACTAGTAGAGTATATGAGGTCAGGTTACTTCACAGCCTTAACTAATACTTGTTAATGCCTTCCTAAAGTTAGTTATTTTGTTGGAGATAAAAAGAACTTAATTGTGTTTTAATTTGCATTTCTCCAATGACTAATAGTATTAAGCCTCTGTTTGTATGTTTATTGAGCGTACGAATAGCCTGTTTGGTGCAGTGTGCCTGTTTAAGTAATTTGCCCATTTGGTAGGGGAGTTATTTGACTTTTTTTTAGTTATGGTAGGATGTTTTAAATTTGAGCCCCTTTTTGCATATGTGTATTATAAATATCTTTTACTCTGTGTCTTACCTGTTCACGCTGTTAATGGTAGTTTTTTGATAAACAAGTTTAAATATATTCCAACTTACCAATCTTTTCCTTTTTGGTTAGTACTTTTTAGGCTTAATAATTTAATAAGCCTTTTTTGATTCCCAAATGATCAATATAATTCTCCTATATTGTCTACCAAGTATTATATTTTTTCATATTTCCACCTGGAATTGATTTTTTTTTTGATACTTATGAAGTAGGAGTTAGGGTTTCACTTTTTCATGAGTAGATAGCCAAATGATTTAGCTCAGCTTATTGAGAAGATAGTTCTTTCCACTCTGCAATGTTATCTTTGTCATAAACCAAGAACCATATATGTGGTATCTGTTTCTGGTTCTTTTATAGTCTATTGGTGTATTTATCTATCCTTATGGTTATAGGACACTGTCATAACTGTAGTTTTATGATAAATCTTATCCAGTAGAGGAGCATTTCTCAATTTTTTTTTTTCATTACCATTGCTCCACTAAGGAGCCTTTTTAAACATTTTCTCCCCTTCTATGAAGTTAAATACTAAGGAATAAGAGTTTATCAGGTACGATTGATTTATGTACAGCCACAAACCAGTGTAATAGCTACAATTTTTATTCTCCCCCCGGAGGCAATCTGACCCCTATTGAGAATGCACACAGTAAAACAAACCCTCCTACCCTGTTCTTTTTATATAGGAGTAGTATGCTATTATTTTTGTATTTGTTTGTTCCTATGAAATTTAGAAACAGCTTACTTAGCAATTTCTGCAAATCAAAACGAAGTAAAATAAAAAACTCCTACCAGTAGACTATATACTCCAATGATGAGGGATTTTTATTGTGATTGTGTTAGTTCTATACATCAGTTTGGATAGTTCACATCTTTACATTATTGAGTTTCTTGATCATAAACATAGTATAGCTTTAAGAAGAAAATTGTTTCAAGAAGAAATTGGAAACATGGGTAATTCTGTAATCATGAGTGAGTTGTTAAAATATTTCATGCAAAGAATATTAATATTTATAGATTTACCAGTGAATTCTAGCTCTAGCTAATATGAAAGTAAACAATAATTCTAGTCTTACATAAACTCTTTAAAAGAATAGAAAAAGGGGGAACTTGCCCCAACTCATTTTATGTGTATAGCATATATTTGATACATAATCTATCAAAGATAATAAGAAAAAGAAAAAATTATAGACTAATCTGATTATGAACATAGATAACAACTCCTAAACAAAATATTACCAAACTGAATCTGGTTATATATAACCAGCCTGACGAAGCTGAGTTTATCTGAGGAATGAAAGGTTGTTTTTACATTAGAAAGCCAGTATATTTTATCGCATTAACAGATTAGGGAGGAAAATCATATCTATAAAGACTATATCAATATATAAAGACAAAACTAAAAATCAGCATGTGTTCATGTTATAAATTCCTAGTAAACTAGAACTAGAAATATTTAATGAGATAAAAGGTTTCCCCCTGCCAGAACCCCCATTCCCACCCCCACAAAACAACACAACATCTATAGCATGTTTAATGATGCAATGTTGACCTCTTTCCAAGCTGGGGGACAAGGCATTGATGCCCACTATGCCCTCATCACCATTGTTAAAAACGTAGTGATCAGAGTTCTCTTCAGTGCAGTGAGGCAAGAGAAAGAAAGAAATGGTATAACTGCTCAAAGAAATAAAACTGTCATCACTCTTAGATGATATGATTTTGTAAATGATTTGTCCATAGATTCTTTTTGATTTTAAGTTTAGGAAGTATGACTACAAAACAGTATTTTAAAACTTAATTCTATTTTCTATATGCTAACAAACATCCTTTAGACAGTGAAACTAATAGCAGAGTTATTTATAATAGAATCAAGAAACAGAGTTCCTGAAATAAATCTGACAAAAAAATACAAGACCTCTAGTGGGAAATTGTGAAGCTTAATAGAATATGTTATATGTTTGTGCATGCCTGAGTGTGTGTTGTAAGTTGAAAATCTAATTAAAATTTTTTTTATGGCATTACAAATTATCTGGAATAATCACAATAGTCTTGAAAAAGAATAAGAGGGGATGACTTAGCCTACTAGATATGGAGAGTTATTACGAAGCTATAGTAACTAAGAGGTATGTCATTGGTACAGGGATAAACAAATAAACCAGGAGAAGAGAAGAGAGAGCCTACATCATACTCATGCATGTATGGACACTTGAACTCTGATCATTGAAGAAAGGACAGTTTTTTAAATAATCCATTCTGGAGCAATTGGATATCCATCTAGGAAAAGTAAATTCAGACTGCTATATTTTACTGTGCTCAAAAGAGTAAATACCAATTTCAAGTGGATTAGTGACCTAGAAATGAAAGGCAAAACTCTAAAGCTTTTAAAGGCTTTAGAGAATGTCATTATTACCTTAGGGTTGGGTAAGATTTCTTAAATAGGAAATAAAAAACGCTAAAGGAAAAGATTGATAAGTTGGACTACATTAAAACTAAGAACTTCGAGTTATCGAAAGATGCCATTAAGACCATAAAAAAGTACACTCAGAGTAGGTGAAGATATTTGCAATAATGCGACTGAAACATAGTAGTACCCAAAATGTCTGAAGAATGAATTGGCAACCTTTACCTTTTGAGTAGGAATGAGGGAAATAATGTGATGGGGAAGGGATGCACAGGGGAAAGCCTCTGCATGGTTTCAAAAGTTCCCATTCTTGAGAGGGTAGTGTCACTTCTCTCTAAACTGAACTTGTATTTTTTGCATTTATCTATATATCAGTACATTTCTTAACCACAAATGAGAAGAAATACATTTATTAGTTTGCTTGGGCTGTCATAAGAAAATACCAGAGACTGAGAGTCTTAAACAACAGAAATTCATTTTCTCACAGTTCTGCAGACTACAAGTCCAAGATCAAGATGTCAGGCAGGTTTGGTTTCTCTAGAGGCCTCTTTCCTTGATGTGCAGATGACCTTTTGCCTTGTCCTCACATAGTCTTTCCTCTGTGCTTGAGCGACACTGATGTCTCTTTGTTTCTATATTTCCTCTTATAAGGATGCCAGATTTGATTAGTGCCCATTTTAAGGGCTTCATTTTAAATTAGTCACCTCTTTAAAGGCCATATCTCCAAATACAATCACATTCTGGGGAGGGTTTTGGGGCGACACAATTCAGCCACAACATTGATTTTGTAGTCAAGATTTTAAATAACAAATGAGTTTTTGTGATTTTGGATATAATTCCCCAAGCCAATATTTTGATTTAAAAAGTGCTATATTTAAAAAAGAAATCTAAGAAGTAAAGATGTTATGCTCTGGAGGACTGTGTGAAATGACTCAAACTATGGTTATGTATGTGTAAACTTAGAATACAACTTTTTAAAAAAATGTAAGTAATAAAAAACCATTTCTAAAATATTTTTACAATTCTTAAAGGTATAACCAAATGAATAAATGTAATATTGTCAGTAGATCTTTTAGTCTCATCTTCATTTTTAACATTTATAAATTCTTGTTGGCAAAAAAATTTTTTTTAAGTCATAAATTCCTAGTTATAAATTCCTATGTTATAAATACCTAGTAAGAGGAGAAGAGAAGATGCATTTTATTTGGTCATATATTGTATTTTTATTGCAGTTAGCTCTAGTATAACAGTATGTGCATTCCTGTGTTATTCACCCAACTATGCAAAATCATGCATTGAAAACCTCAGGACTTATGGGAGAATGGAGGTACAACACTCAAAAATTTTTGTCAGTGACGCTTAAATGAGTAAGAACCTAATAAAAACAGCAGCACAGTTTTACACACATTAAATAGTTAAGAAATGCATAAATACTGTAATGAACATGGCACTTTAAAAGAGATCTGAAGTTTTCTTGTGGAAGTGGCATTAGAGGATTACAGTGTGTGAGTTATGGTGAAGTGACAGAAGTAGGGTCATCTGAATTTGAAGGGTAAGTTGTAATATCAGAGGTAGATGAGTATGGCTCATAACACATTAAGATAAATGGAATAGCTGGTAGATGTTTGAAGGGCGTCCGTGTATTTCGTGTATTCCTATATGCCTTGGTTTAGTGACTGCAGTTTTTTGTGTTCATCTAGGGTTTCTCACAGATAAAATGCACAAATGAACACAAAATGCTTGCTATGCTCGAGTTACTGCTTAATATATCAACCATGTTGGAACAAATTTGTTTTTTCAAACAGCGTTATAGCAGAACTTACTGTGCTGAATTTTTTTTATACCATTCATAGCCCCATCTTTTCATCTTTAAGTGTTTTGTAAGGATTCTGCATTAGGCTCTTTTACTGAAGTTTTGAAATGACTGCCTAATATTTGCCTGCTACATAACACCTGAGTGTCCTGGTGAATGTTAAGTTCTTCCAGGCTAATGAGTTGAGTGATTTGGGTATGGAATCTGATTTTTGTTTGAGTCTGGTAGATGATCACTGTGATACACAGAAAAGCATCAGTTCTTTTGTTTTAAGCACGCTCATTATGTTAAATGACCTTTCTGTTTTTGTTATTGCTGCCAGGATACCTTCAAGCCTTACCCTGAATCGGTATTAAGAAAGCGTGTCAGTGGTTATGTTTTGGGGGTCCTTCCCATTCTTTTGTTGCTTTTATCCACTGTGGCCATTTCATACCAAAGCCTAGCAATAACAGGTTTCCAGGAGAAGTCGTCGTTCTTTCATTCTCTCTCCTCTGGTCTGTATAGTTGGTAACAGGGACTGCAAATAAAATGCTTCCTCTAGTTTTACTCTCCTTCCACTACAGTTTCTTTGGTTAACTTTTAAGACCCTCATTTTTATGCCTTGAACCAGAAAATCAGCTTTCCGTTACATCATTTCCATTTCTCCTTCTCATCTAGGCATTCCTTCATGTTTCTGCAGTCCTCCATGTGTGCATCTCTAATATAGCATATATCACATTGTTTCGGAGTTTTGTGAAGCTGGATTTTCTAAGTAAACTGCAGTATTTCTTAAGGGCACAGACCACATTTTTATATTACATTTTTACTATATAGCATAGTGCTTGGCAGTGGTGGTTGGTGAGTGGGTAGATGAATGAATAAAGTGAACTTGAAGGATCCATATGGTCCTATTATTATTATCCCCCTCACTTTAAGTAAATTACATAATCTCTAAATATCATGGTCACTTGAACTTTAATACTACGATTTAGCTTATTCATTCAAGCTTTTTAGCCATGCAAAAATAAAATTTCCTTTTGTGGAGCCAAAGACTCTGCACCATCTGTTTTGTTTTTTAGAGGTTTTTTTTTCTTTTTCTTTTTGCTACAAATAGTAAACAAATGTGGCTAATTTGCAACCTTAGGATTGAGGTTTTTCTTGACACAATAGAGTAGTAAATCCTATTTTCCAGCTTCTATGAAACATTTGGTGATGGAAGGAAATTTAACTTTGGATGGTAAACACACAGTGCACTATACATATGATGTATTATTGAATTGTACACTTGAAACCTATTAGATTTTATTAACTAATTCATTCCAATAATTTTGATAAAAAATTATTTTCAAAATTTTAAAATATTTATATATCAATTAAATGAAATAAACTCCAAAACGGGGAGAGTACTTTTTCTTAAGATAATAAGGGGAAATGTTATGGCTCAATTCTTGATTATTATTGCAACTATAAAAAACGTCTTGAATTGTTTTTAAAACTTTCTTTTTCTTATAGGACCTCTTTCTTGTTAGACATGAATTGGCCATAATGAGACTAGCTGCCTTTATGGGCATTACTATGTTAGTTGGAATAACTGGACTTTTTTATACTCAACTAATTGGCATCATCACAGTAAGTATATTTTTAATGTAAAGTAATCCGTTTATCAACATATTCCCTAATTATGACCTTAATTCTAAAAAGTTATAGAAAGTTTAAAAATTAAGAGAAAATTACCCATCATCATTTATATATTCCCATTTCCATATGACTGTGCAATTTTAAAGTAGTTCTAATCAGTGTACAGAATGTACATACAATTTTTCATCCTGCTTTTAAACATTAAGATAAAGGATTTTTATATAGCTATAGACTACATGTTTATAATTTTTAATAGTTGGATATACTCTCTTTAGTAAATATATCATATTTTAATTAAGTGTCTTCCTGTTTATCAGGTCTTAGTGTGCAGTTATTTTTTTCTATATTACAAATGACACTACTTTGAACATTTATTTTTTCTTTTTAAACTATTATATCAGGTAAATTCTGAAAAATGCAGTGCTGATAGAAACATTTTATTAGTAATAAATCATTTTTTAATGTACTTGTTAGTTAAATGGGATTTAGCACAACAGAAAAGATTAAAAAGTGAGAAAAATTATATAGAGAAAGGATTTAAAAGTTTGATAATACATTGCATTGCAGAAGATGTAGGGTAAACAGACTTTCTCATATGTTATTGGTAGGGATGTAAATTGATATAATCTTTTTGAAAGGGAAATTGTCAATGTCTGTCAAAATTTAAAATACATAGTCCTTTTGCCCAATCTATAAATTTATTTTGTAGAGAGTATTTATTCACTTGTGTGTAAATAAACATGTATTTTAAAGAGCTCCATTATTATGTTATATATAGCATGTATTATATATGAAAATTTAAGTGTTTACCAGAATATATTCAGTGAAAGAAATGTATAGTAAGAAAAAAATGCATCAAAACTTATTATAGAGCAATAGTAATCAAAAAGGTGTAATATGGCCATAAGGATAGTCATATTGATAAATGAAATAGAATTGAGAATCCAAAAATACACACAGATTCTGTGGGCAGTTATTTTCAGTGAGAGTGCCAAGACGATTCAGTGGGGAAAGGAAAAGTCTTTTCAACAAATGCTACTGGGATAACTAGATATCCACATGCAAAGAATGAAATTGGACCCTTATCTCACACCTTGTACGTATATTAACTCAAAACAGATTATAGACCTAAATGTAAGATCTAAAATGATAAAACTCTTAGAAAAAAACATTGGAGTAAATCTTGGATTAGACAGTACCTTAGATCCAACACCAAAAGTGCAAATAACCAAAGAAAAAAATTGACAAATTGGACTTAATCAAAACTATAAACTTTTGTGATTCAAAAGACACTATCAAAAAAGTGAAAAGACAGCTCACAAAATGGGAGAAAATATTTGCAAATTATAAGGCAGGGGTCCCTAATCCCCAGGCTGTGGACCAGTACCAGTCCATGGCCTGTTAGGAACCAGGCCTCACAGCAGGAGGTGATCGGCAGGCTAGCAAGCAAAGCTTCCTCTGTCTTTGCTGCTGCTTCCCAGCGCTAGCATCACCACCTCAGATCCACCTCAGATCCACCTCAGATCATCAGGCATTAGATTCTCATAGTAGTGATTGTCTCTGGTTCCAAAAAGGTTGGGGAACTTTGTAAGGGACTTGTTTATAGAATATATAAAGACCTTATAACTCAATAATAAAAAGATAAAACATGAGCAAAGGATCTGAATGACCATTTCTTCAAAGAAGATTCAAATGGATAATAAATGCATGAAAAGATGCATTTATTATCCATTTGAATCAACATCATTAGTCATCACAGAAATGAAAATCAAAATCGTAATGAGGTTTTGACTTCACACACACTAAAATGGCTATAATAAACGACGACAGTAACAAAGGTTGGTGATTCATTATAAATTAATTATAAAGTAGTGATTCAATGATAAAGTAATTCACAATTACTTTATAGTCTGTTCATAAGTCATGTCAAAATTGCCAGATTATGCTTGAATTTTTTGAATTTACGCATTTGATTTTACCAGAATCATTAGTATATTTTTATGACCCCTCGAATGGATTTTCTCAGATTTCCCCAATTTCGTCTGATTAATGACTGGAAATTACATTTGGGAACATTGCTGCTAACAGTACAAGTTACTTATGAGGGCCATCTTTCTTACAAGTTATTTATGAGGGGTTTATAGCTGAGGGTAACAATTTCCTTTTTACCTAGCAGTGCTAGTAGCTTCAGAGAGTGTGGGTTTGACAGCAAAGCCTTCAAGATCTTTTAAGAATCAAAAACAGGCTCACAAATACAGAGAGCAAAGAGAGATTGGGGGCTGGGAGAAGGGAGTAAAGGGTTAAAGAAGTCCAAATTAGTAGTTGATAGATGGTTACAAGGATGGGGAGCACAGCATAGGGATTACAGTCAGCAGTAATGTAATGGCTATTTGTAGAGCCAGAGGGGTGATAGAGTAATTGGGGGAAATCTTTTCATAAACTATATACATGTCTAACCAATGTACTGTATACTTGAAATTAATAATAAAAATAAAATGCTAAAAAATTCCTGCTTTAAAATGTTAGCATTCACTCTGCGTTGGACATAAATTTTTTATCATATTTGTTGGTTTTTAAAGGATTTATAGTAGTCCCCCCTTATCTGAGGTTTTGCTTTCTGTGGTTTCAGTTACTGGTGGTCAACCGCCATCTGAAAATACTGTACTGAATGGAAAAATTCAAGAAATAAACAATTCTTAAGTTTTAAATTGCATGCCATCTGCATAGTGTGATAAAATCTCTCACCCTCCTGCTCTGCTCTGTTCCATTTGAGATGTGAATTATCCCTTTGTCCAGTGTTTCTACGCTGTATACTCTACCCACCCGTTAATCACTTAGTAGCCATCTCTGATCATATCAGATTCACTGTTATGGGATCACAGTGCTTTTATGCAAGTAACCCTTATTTTATGTAATAATGGCCCCAAAATGCAAGAGTAGTGATGCTGGCAATTCAGATATGCCAAAAAGTAGCTGTAAAGTGTATGTATGTATTGGAAAAATCATTGTATGTGTAGGTTCGGTACTATCTGAAGTTTTAGGCATCCAGTGGGGGGGGTCTTGGAGTATATACTGTTTGCATAAGGGGGGACTACTACTGTATATTAGATTATTTTCTTACTGTTCGTACTACCAACATGTTAATATTTTTTAAATTGTACAATTTTCTCTTTTGCTACAATATTGAACATTTCATTGTTTTAGGATAGGGAGATTGGTTCTGATGTGCTGTTTCTAAAACTGAGTAGAAATCACATTTGTTAAATAATGCTCTCTCCAAAAGTTTCATTTCTTTCTGTATACATATATTACCCTCTCAGAATATTCTGTGCTAGACAGGTCTGATATCTGTAGAAATTACACATTTGTGAAGCATTCAAAAAAGAATGGAAGTTTTAAGAGAAAGAAGAAGAAAGAATATATTTTGTTTGTTAGTCCAACCTTTAGTCACCGTACTTCCTCTTGAATCCAATTACTCTGAAAAATTACTTAAATTTTATTTCCATTTACCTGGACTTTCCTAGTGGATTTCAAACATCACTCTTTTTAGATTAAAAAACTTTTTTTAAAGGTTTCCAGAATGCATTTCTCCCAACATTGATTTAATGTTCTTTAAGGTTTAATTAAAATTGTTATGCATTCGGTATTTAACATTAAATCTAATGAATTATTAACATTTAAATAAAATGGTATTTAATATTTTAATTAAAGTAGAAAATATAGATTTGTTTACTTTCTTTATAAAACATACTTGCTATTTTATTTTATGAAAACATTAAGACTACCTACAGGAAATTTCCCACCTAGATGTATTTTTATCATAATCTAAATCCATGGATCTCTCTTTACAGTGTGAAAGAGTGATAAATTTGTCAGGTAGCATGAGAAAGAAAAGGAGAGAACAAAACAATAAATTTAATGTTTCCACTGAAATCTTCCTTTCCCTACTCTTGTACCCCAAAGACCAAGAGGCATTTTGGGAGAACACTGGTAGGAATATCATCTTATTATATAAACTATGTGATTACATAGTTTGAATTTAAGCCTGTTAGACAACATAAACAACAAATGCTAGCTTTTTTTAGGTTTAGATAGAGGTTTTGAGGAAGCAGCATATCAATTTTCAGCAATTTTTTTCCACTGTTTTTACTTGGGATTAATAAATCATTTATCTCCTGTGTAAGAGGAAAAGTCCTATCTTCTTATTGATAGTAGAAGGTAACAGGATAATCAGAGTAATGATAATCAGATAAAATAATTAGAAATCACTTAAATTTAAAATAGTGGATTTCCAATCTCATTTCCAAGGTTAAAAGTCAACAAGGCCAGATGTTTCTGTGGAATAAACTAATCTTAAACCTAATTTTAAAGGATTACCTTTGATTATTTTTAGATTTAATTTTATACATGATTTAAATATGTTTGCATTTTTACTAAAATTAATATTGAAGTTAAAGTGTTTTCAAAGAAGTTGGTTTTAAAGTGTCCTTTATTTAGAGAACAGATTATTCTAATTATTCCTTACATAGACTGTTTAGCCTTTTTTGTTTGTTTCTGAATGAAATAGATAGTGATGTTATTACTATAATTGATGTCAGAATTTCTTACTGAGCGGTGGTTCACACACAGCCAAGAATAATGTCCATTCTGACAACCACCAATACTAATAGTGCGGGATGATTGTATTAGTCATGTTTTCAGTCACTGGGCTTGGAGAGAGTTAATGAAGAAGCGCTGTAACAGCTGGTACAGCGCCTTCTGGTGAGATTCTGACAGTGAGCTATTGTATACCATGACACTGCTCTGACAGTTTATCTGGATTTTGTATACAAGCATTTTTGTTTTCTGGGCACCGTGGAGTTTATATAATAGCTGAAGCTTTTGATAGCGTCTCTGGAGCTTAGTGTTTTTCTCAGTTGTGAGGTTGAAGGTAGGGTGGGGAAGATATATTTACTTGCAATTTTGTAAAAGGCCTTAAATTCTCAAAAAATTGAGCTTTTGCCTTTGGTCTCATGATTACTCAAATAAATACAAAGTTATAAATGCAGGGATGACTGAATTTTAACTTGTTTATCTTATGCAGTGAAAAGTGTCTTGTATTTAAAATGTTAAATTAGTTAAAATGAGATTATTAAATAGCATTCTCATTGTCAATTAGTGGACATACCTGCCTTTTAATATATATCCAGAAATGTAGTCCCAAGATTATTAATCCTTATAATTAAATTTTGCCAAGTATCTCACGGAATCAGTACTGTGAATTAGCAACATTCAGTACAATCTCTGTACGGATTATGTTTTGTTTGCTCAACTCCAAATCAACATTGCACATATGGAAATCATTGTTAATTATGCCGAACCCAGTTCACTTATATTTTTGTAAAAGGAATTATGTACACCATTTTGATTTCATTTCTGAATTATATTTTTGTTTAATAAAAGCAAAATGTATTTCTAATATTTTTGTTCAGATTATCATATTAAATGACATATCTTCTCAGTAGCTTTTAAAAACCTAGAAAAATCATTAAAGTTTAAAATGTCACTTTTATATGCTTTTTAAAAGCATTTTACTTTATTTTATCATTAGTTTCAAGTACATTGGTTAGACATTTATATAGTTTATAAAGTGATCCACCCGATTACTCTATCACCCCTCTGGCTCTACATTTTTTATATGCTTTTAATGTTTTATACTAATGTTAGCTATGATATTTCTTTGAATTTTAGATACAGTAGAAAACTTTATAGAAACTAGATTCCCCCTCACCAAGGAATTAATTTAAAACATACTAAGTTACATTGCCTACTAATTTAAAAGCACTCTTTTAAAAAATGCCTATTTTGATCAAAATTATTATATGTGGAATTGGATTGCTCTTTAGCATAAACATGTTCCTATGTGAAAATGTATATTGTCTCATCTCTCCTTGCTCAATTTAATAAGTATTGGAAATATTTCTGATAAGATTAAAAGTAATTAAAAACAACTTATCTGTTTTTATAATGCATAAGAATAGTACACTTAAATTTTTTTAAAGCATTACTAATTGCTTGAGTGATTAAATAGATGCTTTTTTTGGGTTAGCAAGCTAAACATTTACATTTTCCTTTTATTTGCAATTTTCCTTAGACATTCTTATATTCTTTCATGTTCTGAATGTACATCATTTTTAATCTTACTTTAAAACATAAAAAATAAAATAGTGAATCTTATATAGTTAACTTGTAGATCTTTTTCCACAGCAATTCATAGCTTCTCTCTCACATTCTATCAATATATTAGTTGCTACCAATATCTTAGCCAAAGGATACATTAGCTCATCTTCTACTGATAACCAAAATCTTACTGAGAGGATAATTTTGTATTAAAAATATAAGAGTAGTTGACTTTGAACGTTAATCACAAACATAATTTTTCAGCTGTTTCAAATATTTAGTATGTCTTATTTATAGAAGATGTTACTATACATAGTCATCCTCTGGCATCCTCTATATTTCTGTATAGTTATTTTGTATATTCGACTACTTTCACTAGACTGCAAGCTCCTTGATGCTAAGGACTGTCATAATAGATGCTTAGTAAATTTTGATGGATGGATAAATGAATAAATGAATCATGGTTTATGTACTTACTACTTGGTTTCTCAGCTAGGTTATAAGCCTCTTGTGGACATTGAATTTTATCTGTGTCATCTCCCAGAGGCCCAGTCATTTTATCTTTTATTATAAAAACCATGTTTTTTGTTTAAACGTAATTTTTTAAAGTTCTATTCTGATATAATTGGGATATTATATCTCCAAGCCCTCTCAGAAAGTGTTTAGTAGACAATATCAGTAAAAACAAGGACTGCCATTGGTTGAGGAGTTAAGGGCTCTAACATATATTAATTCATTTAAACCATACAAGAACCTATGAGATAAGTATTATTATTTGAAAATTGAGATACAGAGTTTTAGTATCTTTCCTAAGGTTTTATACAGCCAGAAAGTTGCTTGATAAAGAAGAGTATGGGGAATATTTTGAAAGGAGATTTTCAATGACTATATAAATGTAAGATCTCCTGCCCTCTTGGTTCCGTGATTAAATGTTTATGTGAACTTCAAGTCTCTAATTAGAGATTTAGCTGGTCCTCTGTTGGAGATAGATGCTTAAAGGACCACTTATTTCAAATAAGGAATAAAGTGAGTTCTGTCTTCAAAGGAGGAGAGAGAACTAATATTAACAAGAACATTTTTCTCTTTGGATTTCAGGAAAAGATTAAAAAATTAAGGAATCATGCTTTTTCTGTTGATGTTCTCTTCATTTAGTGCTGCAAACATATATTTAGTATCCACTTTGAACAATATATGCTGCTAGGTGCTATGGAAGGTACAAAGTTAAATGAGCTGCTGTATATATGTTGATCAGAGGTGCTAGGAAGTCAAAAAAAGTCTAAGAATTAGTAGAAATTAGTAATAAATAAAACAGGTATATAATCTCTAGTTGTGAAAAACTTTCCTGAGTAGTTTTTTTTACCTCCAGATTAAATCAACAGTCATTGAATTAGATATGTACAACAGAGCTAAAAGTATTGACAAGACCTATAGCAAGAACAAAAAGTACAGGTGATCATTGAGGTTAGATTGAATTATCTTTAAGGAGTCTTAATGATGGAATGTTTTTATTTTCATCAGGTTTTCATTTTAGCAGGTCTAGAAACTCCATTTTTAAAATCTTTCCAGAGTTAATCAGACCCAAAAAGCAATGGCTCTTACTTCCAGATTTAAAAGTGATAGCCATAGAAGTCATATAAAGCAGACTGAATGTTTATTCCTTACACATGATTGTCAGGTATGTCAGAGGACTCTTTGTATTCTTTCTCCCCTATAACAACATAAATGGCAAAGTGTTGGTTGGTGAGAATGAACTCAAAGCAGGATGAGTTAGTTGGATAGGTTGTACTATCAAGCTGTCTATTCCAAGAGGACTGCTAGATTCTTGGATCTGTTAACCAGGAAAAGTGGTGGTAAATTCTGATTCTTTGCCCTTCACCCCTCTCAATTTTTCTAGCAGGCAATAAATACTCCCTCTCCTTTTCTGCTAGGAACTTCTTTTTTCCATTTTAGATATAATCTTATAAGTTGGGATATAGCTTTACTTTATAATCAAAAATATATTTCTAGATTGAATCTGAAAGATCGTTTCTTAGGGTAACATCAGCCAGCCATTAGAAGTAGATAAAGTATTTGTCGATAAAATAGTTAAGGCCTATATTTCTGTAAATCTTGCTTTTTCTAGTTTATTCTTTTTTTAGAAAATAAACTTTCAGTTTTTAAAATAGGAAAGCAATCTCCTATATCTCTTAGTTAAGTAGGCTGAAGAAATTCAGATATTTCGATCATTATACCAGAATCAAGACATAAATATTTCTCTGGAAATAAGATATCCTAATTGTAGATAACATTAAATATAAAACACTTATCATTCCTTGAAGAATCCGTTTTTCTGAATAGCTGAATTTTATATTTAAGAATTTATGAATTATACTTATACTCCTTAAAGATAGCAGTTATCTTACTGGTCGTTTTCTGACGGTCACTAAAGGTATTGAGTCTTTTATATCGAATGAAATTGTCTGTACCAAAGTCGATTTCAATTATTTTTAGTTTGTTTTTCTAAAATATGGCACATTTCTGTGCTTTATAAAACAAAACACAAAGTATATTAAATCTGTTTAGGCACTTGGAAATAATTTAGAGTTTCAATGTTCCAGCCAGTAGGAAACTCTTTCCCCTAATAGTCTGCTGTTTCTAGTGTGCTTATGAATATGATAGCATAACTTGTGTTGCTCTGAGTATGTTACATAAATGCCAGTGCAAAAACATTGTGACATATTCAAATACAAATTGTTCTTTTTTTTCTGGATAGCTGAGTTTCAGAGAGATAAGTATTTGTTATTTCTAGAGGGAAAACATAGCCATTTTTGGCTATTCTGACTAATCATGTTCATAGCGTCTTGGTAAACATTACATCCTCTGATAGAATAACCATATGTTTATCATTATTTAAAAGGTAGTATTCTACTTTTTTCTTGAACCAGATTCTAGAAGAATGTCAACAGCTTTAAAAAAAATTAAAGCTTTTCCTGTACGAGGTCTAAACCCAAAGTCTTTAAACTTGATTCTTTTATTGCTACATATAAGTTCCTCAAAGTTATAATCAAGTTGTAAATTCTGCATAGTAAAAATTGCCTGTAATATTAGCTAGCTATAGTAAGCTGACTTTGTAATTGCTTCTTCATCCTGAAATAGTTTTCAATTTTTAAGTATTATCTACAGCTGCAATTTTAGGTCATTTATATATACCTTTGCTAATAGCACTTCTTGACTTCTGTCCTCTCTTTCCCTTTGTATCTTTGCACAAGCTATCTTAATTGTTTAGAACCGCCTGTGACCAACCCATCAGTTCTAAGAAATCATTAAAATTACTTCTTTACTTTCTTTACAGATGTGAAACCAGAGGCCCAGCTTTCTTCTTAAGTTCCTAATCAATGTTGTCACAAAGTAAAATATTATGTTGAGGAAATTATGCAGCAGAACCCCCAAAAGTTAATTATAAATAGAATTGTCATTGGATACCATGAATATCAAAGCATGATAGGAAAACTAATAAATATAGAATATGTAGCTAACCTACAGTCTTGTCCCAAATTCCTGGGTAATTCGGAAATGAAACTCTATTATTGTGACTAGTCATCTAAAAAAAAAATTATTTTCCTATATGTGAGCTAACTGTAGTTATTCAACTTCATACATAACAATATTATGAGCTATTCATGTAGCTTCTATAAAAGTCTTTTAAAGTAAAGGTACTTTTTCTTAGTGTCATTGGAGAAAAGTTCTACAATCAAAGAAGTTCTTGAGATTGGAGTTGAAGCCACAAATATTTGCATGAATAGTACTGCTTAATAACAAAACAGTCCACCTGCCATGTATGAGCAAGCTAGTAAAGGATAAGAGGAGAAAAATTTCTCTAACTTTTTGGTATATTTAAAAGAATATTTTTGTACTACTTTGAAGTACATTTAAAAAGCAGAATAAGTAATTTGTGTTTTAATTATTTAGATGTTACTTATCGTCACAGTTTCTCAACCTAATTATAGATCTTCTGTTAACATGAATTAAACTAGCATGTCTGGAAACTATCTTTTGTTTGTTGAATTGTTTTCCTTATTTATTTCTTAGAGCTTTATAAAAAACACATAATAAAGAATTGTATTATTATCAAAGAGACTGATTTTTCTGTTGAAAAAAAGGGAATAATTTTTAACCAAAGAACACTAATGAGATCACTTTACTTTTCAGAATACTAGATGTCGTAGTATGGCAAATGCGTAGATTGCCTTGTTGAATTCGTGTTTGTTAACAGAAATCCAGAATCAGTAGCACTCTTTGGCTGTTGGTGTTTTCTGTTTATTGATGTCTTTGTCATTTTGTATTTATTTTTTTAATGCATCTTCACTGACAGTTGAATTAGAAATAGGTAATAGAATTTTAAAAGAATTTTCAAGGAATAAAATATAATAAAAGGTTAAAATTTAAAGAAGTGAGACTCCTACAATTTTTGTGAGGTTTTGTAATTGAATAATTTTTTTTGACACAGTGTAGTATTGAGTCACAAGAACTTCAACCAAGATATGTAGATAATTTAGAATTCTTAGTACCTATATATAAACTGTTTAAATCTTCGCATATTCTCTGAATATGATTAAAAACATTATAAAATTAATATAGGATAAAACCTTGATAACTTCGTTACATCTGAGTATAATATTTTTAAATTTTTAATAGGATACAACATCTATTGAAAAGATGTCAAACTGTTGTGAAGATATGTAAGTATAAAAGCGAAGTCTGTAGTGTTCTTGTTAAAAATGGAATCAACTGGCCAGATTTGAAAAATGTGTGCATGTAGTGGAAAGCTAATATAATGACAGCTTTTTTTTGGTGCCTTGTCTCAGGCCTGAGCTAGACAGGCATAACCCAGTCTTACAGTAGGGGTCTTCTAGCCATGATAGTTTTTAAACAAAATAAGTGCTGATCATTCTTGTTCCTTGTCGAAGTAAAGTAAGTTAAATTATTTGTCCTGAAAGTACATCAAAAGAGGTTTGCTACTGTGTTGTTGACACACGTTCTGTTAATCCTGAGATTCTCCTCTGCTTCAAAAGTTGCCCTAGGTTGATTGACGACACAGATACAATATATGCTATCCAGAGTTAAAACTCAGCTGCATGCCACAATGAAAGAAAAGCTGTATTTGTGATGCTGGGACACAATTCATCAGAGTCCAGTAATGGATCCCCAGCCAACCTGTATTGTTTTAGCTGACTGAAGTGCACCATGGGAGTGCTGTCTTTCACTAATAATGCTGTCTTCTGTAGATCGAGGCCCCGAAAGCCATGGCAGCAGACCTTCTCAGAAGTTTTTGGCACTCGTTGGAAGATCCTGTGGTTTATTCCTTTCAGGCAGAGGCAACCACTGCGAGTTCCCTACCACTTTGCCAATCACGTCTAAACAGATGGATGGTGGGCACAGATGGGTCCTCCATGCTGGAAATGCGTTACAGGTTTTCTGATAATAGAACGATGACAGTCTTCAAGTCAATTAAAATCCACCCACCAATCTTAGGAATCATAATGTGCCCCAGGCTTAATTTTAATAGTGATCTTGATCCTATTGTGGGACTAATACAGGATCTATATTTAAGTTTTAAAGCATGTTTACTTTCAAATTAGCTTTCCACAGGGATTTCTTTAAATGCTTTTGTTATTAAACTGTAAAGGCAGTGATTGGGATGAAATAATAGTACCTAATTTCCTTTAGTACTGACAATGTTACAGATTTTAATTTATGGGAAATTTCAGATGTTTATTTAAATTTTTCACTCTTGAGCAGTACTAACCAAAACTGAATTTAATTCTTCAGGTTTTAGAAAAGGTTTTACACCTTATATGCAAATTTTCTTTTTCAAATACAATTTAAAATACATTAATACTTTTATACGTGCTGCAAGAATTTTTAAAATGCAGCATAGAATCGAACAACAACAAAAAAAGGGCAGTGTTTTCTTAGAAGTAGCTTTGTAATGTTTTCTCTTTTTCTCTTCCCCAGAAGCAAAATAAAAACACCACTAATGTAGAGCACCAACTACCTACCTTATTTTAAAGGAAAAATTAAACTTTTCTTCCATGTTAACTTTCCCATTTTCCCTGTACTGTCGTAACTATTGGTTGTTAATATACTTGCTCCAAGGAGAAAATTTAAACTAAGTGGGCATGTATTCCTATTTTATCCTAAAATATTGATGAGTAAAAAGCAGAGAGAATTTGCAGTAACTCCACAGGTACCTTTTCTAGTGCAGTTATGCGAGAATGCTTGTGTTTTAAAATGCTAGTATAACTAGATAATATATAATGTACAGTATAAAGAGAAATATTGTGCTTTTGAAAAAAATATTTCTTTTTACTAGTAGATCTAAAATTACACATTGAAGGTTTATATATAATAAATTTTGGCCAACTAATACTGAAATTTTATCTATAGGAAATTACTAAAGTAAGTAACTTTGGTGTACCTCTAATCATCCAAATTGAAATTAAATTTTAATTGGCCCACTATAATTTGGATTGAGAGACCTTTTTAGTAGCTAGTGTTAGGAAATGACCTTAAAATAAGAAAATATAATGATCTGCATTTATCATTAGCCTTACACAAATTTAAACTGCTAACAGTGATGGTCCCTTGGAAAGCATAGAACTTTTGTGTGAAAAGACATATAGCATGCTTTGAAAAAATTGAGCTTTAAAAATTTTTTCCATTAGAATACTGCAAAATTCATATATCTTTTAAAAAAATGTATGTACTCAGTCTTTCCCTTGAAAAGAAGATTGAAGGGATCTACTGTTCTTGGAGCATATCAATAGTTTCCTTTTAGTTAGTTTTGATAGAAGGGACTCATACCCAAGAAATCATGAAAAAGGTTACTATTGTCAGCCAATTAACTATACTGTGGTTGGTTCTTTCAAAAATTGTAAATATCTTCTAAAATAATAGAATAGGCTGTTCTCAGAGATATAAGTACCATGTCTTTCATGTTCTGATTACAGTGCTTTATTATTTAAAATAGAAGTGGCAGATGAAAATATGTATTGGTGCTGATAAGATGCATAGTAAATTTAATATGAGAAATATTTATAGAGTTTAATGAACCACAAAATTAGTATATTCATGTCAGGCAAATGAGTTGGCTTTTGTGCAAGCTAACATATTGACCAAATTTGGCCTGGTGACAGAACTATTATAAGGAAGTGATATATAGATAATGCATATAGATATCAGTCGATACCCTAGCTGTAACACAATACATGCCTTTCAAATGAGGACCTTGAAAACAGCAAAGTGAAGATCCCCTAAACTGCTTTATGGGCATGGTTAAACTTCGTATAGTAGCGGTAGCTACCTTGAAAGTTACCTGAGAGGTACTCAGTGCCAACTTCTGCCTCAGTAATGAGAACCAGAGGTGGTCACCTTCCCCATTCTGGGAATTTTTGTTTTCTTAGTTTTACCACTAGTAGGGCACATTCTCTTCCCTCTTTTCTCTGTATCCTGCCTGGTCCTGATCCCTCTGTATCTGATTCCTGTGGTACTGGAATACAAACTAATACACTAGCCAAGGCATACGTTTATTTTGTTTGAATGGCAGAAATGCTGCCGAGCAATATGTTTATATAAGAATCTATATTAAAGTCTATATATAAATATATATTTATACTGTAACTTTCAGTATTCCTAAATTAGCACACCTAACTATAGGTTTTTTGAATTCTTGTTAGACAGCTTGAGAAAAACTGACTACAGTTTCCTAGGGAGTGCATGAACTCTAGTGTTCTCTCTGCGCCCTCTTTTGGCTAATTGGTGTAATTATACTGGCTCTAGAGATTTACTGCCCCACAAGTAAATTGTATAGCCATATTCTGAACATGTCAGAGGTCCAAATGTAGGAGTATATGTACAAAAGTGTAATATTTAATGAAAATGAATATGTTCCTGTTCATGATGTCACATCTGGTTTATACAAAACTATGACTACTTTGCTTCATTTTTGTATATTCTTATATTTTTTACTATCAATTACAAATTTATATGAGATCAGGATAAAGAAATGTAAACTATTTAATGAATTTTATTTTAAATCTTATTTTGGCAAATTAAGTCATTAGAATTAGAAAAGTCATAATCTATTGTAGTTATAGTGGCAAGCAAGTATCTAATGTCTTTTACTGGATACCTAAAAAATATGTTTAGTTTTTTTTAATCTCAGTTTTGGAATGATTTTTTTTACTGATTCTGTTGCATTAAAATAATAGATTAATAATTCTGTACATTTCTTCATTTTTTTAAAACTTTCCTACTTAGAGTTATAGCTGTAGCTTTAGTAGCCAATTTATTATGTCTTCTGGTTAACCATGAAAATAATTATGTTGAGCTTTAGAAAATAATTGTGAGCTGTGAGGTAACTGATGTAATCTATAGATTTGATGAAGTAGTTCCTTATAAACATTCCACTTTGTTCTAAGCAAAATGTATTTTAAACGATGTTTCACATCAGCAAAGTCATTAATTGGGTTTCTGGAAATGAAAGAGTTTTACCTAGATATTATAAGTTACACCTCCTGAAGAATTATATCTGTTGTTATTCTTTTTGTTAAAATTCTTTATGGGCTCAAGATTGTTGACAAAAATTGACTGGTCACTTTACAGTCCAGTCCCCCAAACAGCAGGTATTCAGTAAAAGAGCTTCTGGTACTTTGTATCCAAGACTTATAGTTTAAAAATATTAAGTTAACTGATATTCCATTATAAGCAAAATACTATTTTGCTTAAGAGTTGTATTAAAAATATTTGTGGTTAACATAAGCAATAGCTGTATTTAAATTTTTAGTTAATATATTAATCTCTTTTAACAGAAGAAAGCATAGTTTACTTTTAATAGTAATAGAAGTAGAGAGCATAAACGTACATAAAGTTCAATATAACAACACAATTAAAACTTTTGTCAGAGTGAACATCCATTTTTGCTAATATTTCGAGGTATTTTTCTCTAAGAATGGTGGCTAATTATAGCTATTCTTTTCAGGCTTTTTCAGGTCATTTCTATATAAGTAAGTAGTTGAAGATATGTTTCACCCAAAAGGGTATATTAATTCTGAATGCTAATCATGGAGACTTAAGTTAGGACAACACTTCCAGTCAGGAAGTGCGAATAATTTAGATTATGGCCACACAACTCTCTGTGAGTTAGGCCATGGGGCAGTTCGGGTGTTCTCATGTGTATTGCTGTAAAATCACAATGTGTCCAGCAGTGGTTTACAATGGCATTAATATTAAGAAAGCTGCTAGTCTCTCCTCTTAGTCTCTAACTACTTCCCTTCTGCTTCATGGAGAAATATATCACCTAGCTCAGATTTACTAAACTATTGCTGCTTCATTAAATAAGCTGTTGACATGACCTCTAATATACTTAGGTATATCTAGAATTTATATGGTAAAGTTTATACTTACAAACGTTAAATAATTTACTAATAGATACAAGTGTTAGATTTTTTTACCCAGTTCTAGTATTGCTTTCAAAAACATATGTGTTGACAAATGTATTATGTCATGTACATTTAGTATTTTCTCCTTGCTAGTAGTATTAACCACATAATTAACAAATGAATATGTTATTTAATGTCCACAGTGTTACCTTCTATTCTAAGAATCATCCTCTGAATTAACTATAAATTACAAATTTCATTATATTCTGAATTTAGTCATTCTCAGTTGAATTCTAGAATATTCTACAGTAGAATGTGAGAAAGTAATAGAACCAGCTTGCTTAAAGTATTTTGAACCAATGTTGTTATTCTATGTATCACTATTTAGAATTTCCGCTGCCTTTGGGATGATGGTTTCACTTCAGGAAAGTGACTGTTTTCTCAGAAATCTCCTTTCATTTTCATTGTACAGTTTTTAACAGTCTACTACATTTTTGTCTGTTTTTCAGATATTGTAATGCCTGCTAGTGCTAATTTGAAGCAGAAATAACAATGGTATTTAAAGTTCTTATTTAAAGTTTAATGGTATTTAAAGTCATAAGTATTGCTGCTATTTTCCATTATCATATTTTTTTACTATTATATTTTCTTTCTCTAGTCCACCATAGAGGACATAGAGTATAAATGAGTAGTAAGTAGCCAAAATCGGAGAAAGAGGATAGGGGAACTTATTAAGATGGAGAGAAGGCTAGACCAGTAATGGATAATCAGCAAGCATTCTCAGCAACAGGATAAACTCGATACCGTTTCTGTGACATCACAAAATCCCCCTGGTATAATCATTTAGCCTTATCTGTTCTTGATACCATTCTACTTTGAGTCGTTGATGCTTGCAAGCATTTTGTTTGAGCTGTTTATCTAAGGAATTTATATTGCTAATTCTCTTTAGCTAGTCAGATGCCTCTGAGAAATATCTTAAATTTTAAATGTTATGATTGTGTAGTGTATGCTAGTATGTAGCGTTAAGAATGTGAAGGTGCAGCTTTTTAATGCTGAGAAGAAATAAATAGGTTGTCCAAAGTTCGATTGAAAAAACTGGGACCTTTTTCACAAGTCTCCTGTTGGAAAGAAAGGATACTAAGTATTATAGTAAATTTTGTTACCAGATTAAAAACCAACAATTTATATACAAAGAGTCATTTTCACTTTAAAATTTGGGCTATTTTGGAGTTCTTGATACCTTGAAGGTCTCTATATCTATTAGTACTGTGAATACCTGTAACATGTAGTGGAGTGTTTGCCACAGTTGTTCAATACTCTCCGATCGTTTTGGTATTGATAGCTTTATATATAAACAATAATGTAGACAAAAGGCAACAAGAAAATGTGTTTCTCTTTATGGTTTTGCTTGCCTGTTTGACTAAATACAGGGTTTAATTGCATAGGCTGTTAATTACAGGGAAAGATTGCATATTGCAAGCTTTGTGTTCTTGCCGGTGTACGTTGGGTGATATTTTAACCTACTAGTGCCTGAAGTTAGTGTTTTACAACCTCTACAAAAGATCCTGGTGCTACTCACTTTAGCATTGAGTGACATTTTTATTTTCTGTACCAAAGAGTTAATTTTTCTTTTTGGTTGAATGAGAATTTTCTTCTCACATCCTTGTGTTTATAAAGTAGAATTTAATGTTACTAAGAACAATATTGATTAACTGACCTGAGTTTTTGCACACTGATGCCTCAGTTTGATTTTAGATATTTCTCATTTGAACTTTTTTTTTTTAGTTAGGCAGATTCGTATGTTTTTTTCATTTTGTATTTTAATATAGATTGGCTGCTTTAAAAGGTAGTTTAATAGGTTGAAGTTACAAAAGATAATTGCAGCGCTTTCCACAAGATATTTTGGTTTTGCTTTATTTCTGCAGGAATACATGAGAAATAATAAATCTACTTTTATTTCTGTAAATGAACTGTATAGATTATTGGGCCCATTTAATGAATGCTGAAAAAAAATGCGAAAATGAAAAGGTAAGGGCCCTCTGTAATTACAGATGAAGAATTCTGCATCTGTGTGTATGTGTGTGTGTAGTCCTTAGTGGCATTAAAAACTGATATTACCATTTGTCTATTTTGCAAATAAGGATAAAATTAAAGAACACTTTAAAAAATATATATATATAGACATTTCTCAAGAGGAAATGCAAATGTACTTGATTTAAGCAAAACTGTAATAGAAATTGAACTTAACAACAACAAAAAAGATCTGTATGATGTTATTCACTTTACATAAAAAGTTAGAGTTATTTTAAAAACTAATTCTGCTTAGTGATTTATTTTACAAAAGATAGGAGAAAATACCCTTTAGAAGTATTTATAATTGTCCAAATGTAATACTGCTATGTATACTATTCTGGTTCCCTATGTTTTTCCACAAATTTTCAAAATACTCATATATGGCATCCTTAAAACTGGAGCTGAAATGGTTAAAAAATTGGGCAAGAAGATAACAGTGTGTATGTATTGGAAAAGTAGACAATCACATTTGAGAATGTTTTGCATTATTTTCAGTGAAAAAATTTTCTCATTTACTGTAGATACAATATATGGTTTTGCAGTGAATCCTGAATGGAAAAAAAGAATCAAGTCCAACACTTACATGAAAGGTGTCTTAGGATCATTTGAATGATATGTAGAAATACAGCTATAGATGTCAATTACAGGTAAAAGTAGAATTCAAAAGAAAAATGAGAAGAAGCAACATTATGTTTCTCTCTAATTGTCAACAATATATTTCCTAGATTTTGTTGCCACAATGTCAGTTCTGAGTTATTCAGCTTATTTATTATATTATACATTATTTAAATTAATGTGGCCAAATGTGGTTATTTGTTCAAGCTATTAGATAGTAGAGAATTCATCACTGTCTGCTGTCATCCAGAGATGAATATTAAAAAGAAATTTCTACTTTAGCATAGGTAGAACAAAGCAACTAAATGATATGATAGGAAGAATTTCTTCTACGATCAGCGATATTCGGACAAGTGAGTTGCAGTTTGAAGGAGGGCTGAGCACAGATTATCATGGTCGTATGAGCTTTTTGTCTCTGCAGTTAGTCATTTTTGAAAACTTGACCAGCAAGTTTAACGAATAGGCAAAATCTATGATGTTTTGAGGCTTCTAAAATTTTGTGTCGACCCCTAATATTGTAGCCCTAAAATAAAGGACTTTTGTTTTAATAGTGGGGTGTTTCAAGTGCCATATAAAGATCTTGTTTTTAAATTGGTCGGACATTTTTTCATTCAGTACGTATGTTTATGTGTGATTGCTGTTTTACTGCACTGCCTGTTTTACCCTGTCTGTTCCCCTAAGAGCATTTGAGGAAAACCTTCACTGTTTCTAGTGCTAATGATAATAAGGAAAATAATAGTTGAGAGATAAAAGACTAGATTGAGAAGAGTGAGGAAAATGACAGGTACAAACCATGTATCTGAGATATACTTGTTTCAATGAAGTCTACACTGGTTCTTAAAGTGGAAAACTATGTATCTACCTTAAGAAAAATGTTGTTTTTAAATTTTATTTTAATGATTTAATTTTATTCATGTAATATTTCTATTTTTCTTTGTAGATTGTTTTTAATTTAAATTGTGGAATTTTTACTTCTCTTGAAATGTATTATGTACTGTATTTTTAGAAATCTTATTTTTAAATAAATACTTTTCAAAAACATAGGACTGTCTCACCGACTTCATTATTTAATAAAACCAACCCGAATTCTAGATTTTAGCACTACCAGTGGTTTTTTTTTTTTTAGTTTTATGCCGTTTAGATGCTTATAATTAGTAGCCTTAGGATATTGTTCTACCATAATCTCAAAATTCATTATGTATTCAAGAACTATGTACGTATATATACGTACTAGGTTTGAAATTGACACAGTATTTCAAATTAGACATATGTGTCTTAGAGATGACTTGATGGCTAGATTCAGTCACGCTATTTAACATTTATTGTGCCCGATACTTACTTATGGAAATATTTTTTTGAGGAATAATTTACATAAAATAAAATGCATAGAACTTTATACATCTAGGCATTATTTTAGATCTAGGGATATTGAATTACTTAAAGCCTTTCTCTTATGGAGTTACATTCTAAGAGTTTCTGGATAGCTTTTTATTGACAAATTTCCTCAGTCTTAACTAATTGCTTTACTTGTACATGGGAAAAATCACAAAGGAGAACTGTATATTAGTATAAATTAGTCAAAACATAATTTGAAAAGACAAATTAGTATGTCTTAGAAACAGTGAAGGAGTAAAAACTGCCCCGAGACTGAAAAATAGGGGCTAGGCTCTGTTTTTTTAATTATTTCTTAAATTTTTATTGCCAGAAAACTAATGTTGATAAATATCATGGATCAATGCATAAATTAAATGACTTGGTAGAGTCACATATAAAACTACAAACTTTGTTGCATTGGTAAATAAAAGCAAATTGTTGCATTCTGATAAACTTTCAGGGATTATAAAACTTTAATCTTGTTTCTCTTTGCTCTGAATCTAAGCAGCATTTACAATAATTATGCTTTCTTAGTGATGATAAATTACAATTCTCAATCCTTTTGATCGCAGGACTCCTGTACACATAAAAATTATTTCAGGTCCCAAAGAGTTTTTGCTTATGTAAGTTGTCTTTATTGATATTGACTGTATTATAAATTTTTAAAATGCTTATTAATTCACTTGAACATTATAATAAACCCATTACTTGTTAACAATGTATTTTTATTGAGAGACCCATGGTTTTACATTGTTTGCAAAGCTTTAATATCTGCCTTCATAAAAAGAAATTTGGATTCTCATATTGCTTCTGCATTTAATCCATTGCATTGTTATTTTGGTTGAACTACCTAGAGAAACCTGGTTTCATGCAAATAATATACAGATGCTCCTTGACTTAACAATGGGATTATGTCCCAATAAACCCATTGTATGTTGAAGATATTGTAAATTGAAAGTGCATTTAATATACCTACATTACCAGACGTCATAACTTAGCCTAGCTGGTTTCTACTGAATGTATATTGCTTTCACACCATTGTAAAGTTGAAAAATCATAAGTTGAACCATCATCATAAGTTTGGGGGACATCTGTAGGTGGAAAAAGAGGAATATTTTAATAGTCTTTTCAAGTGACTGCACTTCTTTGATACAACAAAAGCTCAACAAGTGATGGTTTCTTAAAGTTTAGTTGCAATTTTAGACCAGAAACAATACCAAGAAACTTTTTATACTCTGTTACATTAAAATCTATTGGTCTCTTTTTCACTTTGGAAAGTTCTGTTAACTCATAAGTAATTTTGTGACATTCAGTGGTCATTTGGAAACTATTGGAATAATGCAGCTCTTCCAAGTGTTAACACATTTCATTCTATAAAGTAAATTAATTTTGAAAAATATTACCACTGATCTTGCTAGAAAAGTAAGTAGTGGAAAGCTGTTGAACTTGTAATGACACGTTACATTTTTCAAAATTCTAATTTTCACTTGAAAGCTTGAATTTTATCATTGGTAACTACATACTGTCAATGGTTTTTCTTAAAGTGACAAGTTCACTTGACTTATTTTGGATAAAATGTTTGCCATGTACCCACATCTGAAAAACCATAGTTTGTCAGTTAATCTTTCAAATTAAAAAAAAAAAAAAAGAGATGGAGTTCCATGATAAATGTGGCTAGTTCAGCTTGCAACTCAAGCAGTTGCACCAGTGCTTTTCTTCAAGAATAAACAAACATTTTGGTGAAACAGTAATATGCAGATGAAATGCTTCATGTGTACTTCTCATATTGTCAAACAATAATAAAAATTTAAAAAAATCAAGACTTAATAAAGTTAATCATTTTTACTGATTAAAGGGCATTATTAACTGAAACTGGCTTATCTTTCTCTTTTTTAAGCTAAAGTTTGAATCTAATTAATTTGTCTTTTTTAGGAAGGAAAGCAATGAGAGAAGGTAGGGCCAAATCTTATGCATTTGAGACTTAAGTTCATTTACTCGATATTTGATAAGTGAAAAGGAACATCGGCTGTTTAAAATAATTTGTATTTGTATATTCCTGCTTTTGAAGCCCTTAAAGCATCCTTGAAGGTTCACAGCTACTTAGCCTTGTTATAAAGAGACAAAACTTAAAAATACCTGATAGTATTATAATACTGCAAAATCATTTGAGAAGCTGCCAGTACTGCAGATGAGCAAATGCACACAAATGCTGCTCTATGCTGACCAATTACCCACATGAGCAGCAATTATATTAGCGTGCAAGGCAATTGGAGAGAAAATTGGACCCTGTGGACATCCAGCTGAGCAAACAGGACTGAGGAAGGATAGAGAATGTGTGTTACTTTGAAAAAAAAAAAAATACATCTAAGCTTACTTAAAAAAATATTTGTATCAGTCACAGCACATTCTTTCTTACATGTCCTCTGGTTGCCTAGTATTTTTCAAATTAGCCCTCTTCTCCAAACAAAAGAGCGCCGCTGCTTAAAGATCAAACACCCAAATAGCAATGTGTTTTGCACATAAGAAAGCCAGAATAATTCAGGGAATAGAGAACTTGAAATATACAAATCCAAATAATTGTATATTACTGTACATATGCACTTGTGTGTCATTAGTTATAGTTTAACTGTGGCATAGTCTGGATGATATTTATCCTTTTTCAATACTGAAATTTACTATTATAACTAGAAGTGTTCCCTAGCTCTAATTTGTGGCGATTCTTGACAAAAACAATGATTGAGGATCTAATGTGATGTGGAGGTCTTGTAGTTCCACAATGAACTATGGATGAGTAGACCTTGATGAATAAGTAATGACCATCAAGTTAATGAAATTTGTTCTGTAAATTGTATGAGTTGTGTAGTTGTAGGCCAAATACCCTCATTCCATTAAACAGATTTGTGTTTTAATGGCAACTAGAAGTAACAGATACCAAAGTTTTGATGGTCTACACTTCTTATGACATGATGTCTAATTTAGAGAGTTCTTGAGTGTTTGAAAGCATTTCACATATTCTCAACATGGAAAAGTTCTCACAGTATGGAAAATACCAATCCATCAAAAGTGCTTCATCCATTTAAAACAAATTTTTCACATTTTTATTCCCCATTTCCACTTACATTTTATGCATATAATTTAGAATTTTGTTATTTTATATTCTCCCTTTAAAAATCAACTTTATTGGGGTATAGTTTATATACAACAAAATATACCACGTTCAGTGTGTATTTCAATTAATTCTTACAAATAGATATAACTATGTAGCTAGCAACACAAGATACGGAACATTCGGGTATAGTTTATATACAACAAAATATACCACGTTCAGTGTGTTTTTCAATTAATTCTTACAAATAGATATAACTATGTAGCTAGCAACACAAGATACGGAACATTCGGTCGGTCACCCCAAAAAGTTCCCTGGAGCAGCTCACTCCCTACTCTAGGAAACACTGATTAGCTTTCTCTCACTATAGATTAGATTTGCCTTTTCCAGAACTTAATTCAAGTGGGATTATACAGTATGTCCTTTTTTTCTGACAGGCTTCAGCTCATTTGAGATTTGTTCATGTAAGTATCAATTTATCTCTCAGTGGTATTCTGTTATATGACTTATCTTGATTTTTTATCTATTTTACTTCCTGAAATAGTTATTAAAGATTGGTATTATTTCTTTAAATATTTACTAGATTTCACCAGTGAAGCTAACTGGACCTGGGTTTTTCTTTAAGATTTTTAATTACTTATTTAATTTATTGTTGTAGGTCCATTTAGGTTTTCTATTTCTTCTTACATCTGTTTTGGGAATTTATGTCTTTGTAGAAATTTGTTTTATTCAATTTGTCTAAATTGTTGGGACAAAGTTGTTCATAGTATTCCCTTAGAAGCCTATCAATTTCTATAGTGTCAGTAGTGAAATTTCTTCTTTCATTGCTAACTTTGGTAACCTGCCTTTTTTGTTTTGTTTTGTTATAGGTTCGTCAATTTTGTGATTACAAGACCTTTTGTTTTCATTGTTTTTCTCTATTTTTGTTTAATGTGTCATTGATTTGTACTATAGTTTATTTTCACTCTATTTCTTTTCTTCCACTTTGAATTTAGTTTGCTTTTCTTTTTCTAATTTCTTACTGTGCAAGTTTAAACGACTGATTTGGAACCTTTACTCTTTTCTAACAGATTTTCAAAGCTATAAATTGCCTTCTTAGTACTGCTTTAGCTGTACTCCACAATTTTGATATGTTGTGTTTTTGTTTTGATTCAATCCACATTATTTTAATTTCCCTCGAGATTTATTTTGTGACCATAGATTATTTAGAAAGGTAGTGTTTGATTTGCAAGAATTTAGAAATTTCTCAAATTTATTTCTATTGCTGATTTCTAATTTAATTTCATTGTGATTGGAAAGCATACTTAGTATAACTTCAAACCTTATACTTTATGGAAATTTATTTTATGGTCTAGCATCTTTTGTCTCTTGAAGAATGTTTCAGGTGTTCTTGAAAGGAATGTATATCCTGCTGGTTTTGGATATAGTTTTCTATAAATATGTCAGTTATGGCAAGTTGGTTGATATGTTTGCTCAAGCCTCCTATTCCCTTAATGTTTTTTTTTTTGTTTTTCTATCAATTATTGAGATGAGGGTATTGAAATCTCCAAATATTATTATCAAATTGTATATTTCTTCTTTTAATCATTTTAGTTTTTGCTTCATTTATTTTAGGGCTCTGTTGTTAGATGAATATTACAATTGCTGTATCTTTCTGATTGTATGTCATACTGTTTGGTTTATAACATTTTATATGTAAATATATGTAAAGCAAGTAAATACATGTATTTTATACATATATAAAATAATAACAGAGTAGTGGAAATAGACTTATATTAGAATAAAGTACTTTAAGTTAGCATTAATTCATAGTAGGTTGTGATGAGTTGCAATGTTTATCATAATCATTGAGAAAAGTAATTCAGTAAAATATAGTTTAAAATCTGTAGAAGAATTAAAATGTACACTAAAATATATATTTAAGGCAAAAGAAGGCAGTAAAGGAACAGAAGGGAAAAAAGATATGACATAGAAAACAAATAGTAAAATGGTACATGTAAATCAACCCTATCAGTATTACCTTAATGTAAACGGAGTAACAGCTCCAACTAAAAGTATAGACAGTCCGACTGGATAAAAAAGCAAGATCCAACTATATGCTGTCTGTAGTAGACAAAATTTATGTTCAAAATGTAAATTGAAAATAAAATGATTACAAAACATGTACCATGTAAACAGTGATCATAAGAGAGCTAGAATAGCTATACTGATATCAGACAAAATAGACTATGCCAAGAAATATTACCAGAGTGATATACAAAGAGGGGTATTTTATAAAAGAGGTGTACCAAAGGGTTGTAATTTAATAATAATGATATTTTTTGCTGCTTCATGAAGGATCTTGAGACTGTTTTTCCCACAAATTTAATGATTACGAATAATACAACAATGCTAGTACAGTTTGATGTTCTGTGTTGATTTGACCACAGTTTTAGAACTGCTGATTTGGGACATTTATACATAATGTGATTATCATTATGGTTGTGTTTAAATCTGTCATCTTATTATAATACTCCGCTTTATCCCTCCTGTTGGTTTATTAACTGTACCTCTTTTAATTTTTTAATGGCTTCTCTCAGAATTATGATATGCCTGTTTATCAGTTTACTTTTAATTATTATTCTACTTCACATATAATATAAATATCATGAAACATTTTGCTTCTATTTTCCTCTTCTTTCCTTTTGGAGATTATTGTATATTTTACTGGTACATGTTAGAAACCTCACACTACATTGTTATTCCTTTTACTGGTCAATTATCTTTTAAAGAAATTTGAAAGTAGAAAAATTTATTTAATTTACCCATTTGTTTACCATTTCTGGTGATTTTCATTCCTTTCGTAGGTCTTGGTTTCCTGTATATTTTTTTCATTCTGCCTGAGAATTTTCTTTTACATTTCTTGTGATTCAGGCCTACTGGTAATGAATTCAGTCAAATTTTGTTTGTCTGGAAAAGTTTTATTTCACCTTAATTTTTGAAGAATACATTGAATGTAGAATTCTAGTTTGGTGGGGTTTCTTTCTTCCATATTCAACGCCTTCCATCCTATTATTTCTGGCATGCGTATTTTCTGGTGAGAAGTCTGTTGTTATTTTTTTTTTCACTCAATGTGTCAATTTTTTTCCTATTTTTTTTTAAAAAATGGTCCCTTTATCTGTGGTTTTTAGCAGTTTAATTATAACGTGTCTTGGTGTGGTTTTCTCTGTGTTTAGTCTGCTTCGTTTTATTGAACACTTTAAATCGATGGGTTTATTCATTCCATCAGATTTTGGAAATTTGGGCTGTTACGTCTTCAGATATTTGGTTCACCTCATCACTTTTAAACATATGCTATAGTGCTTAGCATATATTGTTCCATAGGTTACTGAGGCTCTTATTTTTTTTCAGTCTTTTTTCTCTCCCTCTCTCCTTCTGTTCGAATAGTTTCTATTTTGATGTTTCAAGTTCACTACCTTTTCTTTTGCAGTGTTTCTACTGTTATTATCAGTAATCCACTGTTAATCCCATACAGTGAATTTTTCATTTTAGATACTACATTTTTTTTCTACAAGTAATATTTATTTTATATCATTCATTTCTCTTCCTGTTATGTACATGTTTTCCTTTAGATACTTACACATGATTATAACAGCTGTGTTTTAAGCCTCTTATCTGTTAATTTCATTATTTCTGTCATTTTTACAACTATTATTATTGACTAATTTTCTCATAGTTATGAGGTTACGTCCTCCTATGTCTAGTAGTGTTTGATTGAATGCTAGACTTTTCGAATTTGACATTTTCGAGTGATGGATATTCTCTTTAAGAGTATCAGATTTTGTTATGGCAGTTGGTTAAATTACTTGCAGATCAGCTTGATCCTCTCAAGGCTTGTTTTTAACCTTTGTTAAAAAGGCTAGTTTGATCCTAGTACTAAGGCATACATCTCTCACTTGAACATCTCCAGTCCTGTATGAATTCTGGAAATTGTTCAGCTCACAGTTTCCCAGTCATTTTTTGCTTAACCTTGTGGACTCTTACCATACACAAGTGTGGCTCGCTATTCAGCAACCGTCTCAGAGAGCCCCATGAATCTGCCCTGCAAATTCCAGCCTCCTCTGTCTTCCTGAATTCCAATCTCTTGTCTCCTCAATTAGGTGAGACAACTGTGCTCTGCTTGGGATTGCCCTCCTTATATAGTGGTCTATGAAGTGACTGCAAGCAGAAATACAAGGAGATTTTTAGGACTTAGACCATGTGTTTTTCTTTTTCGAGGTTGTAGTCCTGTACTGCCTGTCAGCCAGTGCCTGAGAACCGTTGTTTCACACATTTCTGTCCACCTACATCACTTTTTAAGCATTAAAAATATTTAAAATCTTTACCATCAAGACTATGGACATATCCACCATTTCTCAAAGGTTTCTCCCACCTCCTTTATTATTGTGTGTATCTGTATTTGTGGTGAAAGCACGTAACATAGATATACCCTCTTAGCAAATTTTAAATATGCAATATAGTACTGTTAGATATAGGTACTTATTTATCTTGCATATCTGAAACTTTGTCCCATTTGACTATTACCTCCTCATTTTTCCCTACCCTCAATCTCTGATGACCACCATTCTACTCTGCTTTTATGAGTTTGACTATTTTAGATTCCACATGTAAGTGAGATCATACAATATTTGTCTTTCTGTATCTGGCTTATTTCACTTAGCGTAATATCTTCCAGATTCATCCATGTTATCACAAATCACAAATGGTAAGATTTCTTTCTTGTTTATAGCCTTGGTGGTGATAGTGTTTCACAGGTATATACTTATCCTCAAACTTATTGCATTGTCGACATTAAATATCATTAAATATGTACCTCTTTTTACATGTCAATCATACCTCAATAAAGTAGTTTTAAAAACATTTAAAACCTATTTTAATATAATTCATCGTGTAGATATATCTGTTTCAACTGGTCACAGGCCTCACTTGACTCGCTGACTTGATCTTTCTTTAGCTAGAAGACAAATCAGTACATATTGTTTCCATTCCACTTCATTTCCAGGAGACTTCGACTGAATGAACCTCTGCTCTCAGCAATTGCTTCTTCTTTTCCCAAGTGTTTCTCCAGTGTTCTGAGCCAAGAGAAGGCATGGAGAAGTAACAGTGACTAGAGTACATTCCTGTCAAGGCTCTTTCCATTTACTCTCGTTCAGATTTCAGATAGCACTACAGTTTGCCTTCTAGTTTCTGAGCCAGGCTTTTTTTTTTTTTTCTTATTGCCTTCTTGGTTGCAAGAAGATGCTGGTGAGGGCTGCAGGACAAATTGTTTTCATAGAGCACTTCCTAATGGGTGGAGAGGGATAGTAGCCCAGTTTCCTGATTTGTACAGGCTTGATCATTGGAGTCAGTGGACTCATAGTTGGAAGATGTGGAACTCTTTTCTCAGGCTATTTATGTTTCATAAAATAAAGCCAGGGTTGATTGTGTATTGAAGCCTCTATATATGGTTCTCTTTTAAAATCTTGCTCCATTGGCTTTATAACTAATAATAATAATAACATGATTTATTGAAGAATCTCAGCACATGGAAGCAAAAAAAAACAAACTTTTTTTTCTAGATAATTGTCCTCTGTTAACTGCCATTTCCACCACTGAGTGTTAGTTCCCTTAATGACATTTTGCCCTTTCTTTCTAGCCCCATCCCTATAGAAAATCCAGCTAGAGTTGGGACTCCAGAGCTGCTTCCTATCCAGGAATTCTAGTGGGAAAGAAGGACAGGTAAAAGGACAGAAACAGGTTCTTTCACTCTTGGTGGTTCGTGTTTGGCTGGGACTAGATGGCTGTCGACACTTCTGTGTGGCCAGTTTCCCCTTGCTGTGGTTCTCCTGTGGTCTCTTCAGAGGACCTGGGAGAGACGAAGGACACTCTTCTCCGCAAAGCCCTTGATCGGAGGGATCAGGCTTCCCCTGGACTTCTTTCCTCTCCTGATTTCAGTAAAAGACAGTACTAGCAGTCTGTTGTAGCTGGAATGCTTCTGCATGGTAGGTGGGACTTGTCATTAAGATATAGATGAAATGAAAACGAGTTCAGCACCCAGAGTTGGTGCCTTCCCAACCAAGGCTTGACTATGAAAACGATGGAAATGTAAGCAGCTTTTCAGCTGCTCCTTCCCTCAGCTCCGCCGTGTCTTTCCCACTCATTTCTCTAAGGCCAAGGAACACATTAGGTACTCAACTGGCCATGAATCTCTTGGTTAATAAGAAGTGGGGTGTTGGAATCCCCCAAACTTAGCTAGAATTTCTTTTAGGTTCTCCCTCAGCTTTAGGGAGAAGGAACATGAGGTATCCTCCCCTATAGGGAGGGGAAGGGAAGGTTTTTATAGCCTCCTTCTGTGATAATTCACCCAGAGGCCACACTCTGCCATTTCTTCCTTTATATTAGGGGCCTGGGGCTGAAGGTGGGGAAGACTGAAACAAACTCCTCTCAGTAAACCTAGGACATTTTGTGCTGTTACTTTACTCATTTGCTATAATTCTAGGACAATGGGGAGAAACCTTGTTTTACAATGACAACAATAATAACCATGAACCTTTGCTAATAACTAACATGCACCGAGTACTTGCTTTGTGCACCCATGGTGCTGAGATCTTTACAGGCATTATCTTCTTTAATCCTCAGAACAAGCCTATGAAATCGTCCTAATTATCCCCATTTTATAGGTGAGGATTTAAGGTTACTCAGCTATTAAATGGTGGAGCCAAAATTCAGACCTAAAATCTGCATTTTTAACAGCTAGAGCTATTTTTTCCCAGATCATGCATTTGGCTGTCAGTTTTAGTGATGCTGGCTTTGAGTTTCCATCATCGGGTATATCTGCATGGATACCAATTGGAGAAACTGCAGGGGAAGCACTGGTGCTGTTAGAAGTCTTTCTCAAACAGGAGTTTTGTTTTCCCCTTGGGGTCTTTTTAATTTTAAGATTCTGTGATTCATACATAAATAATAAATATGGTCTAGTAGAGGTTAATAAAATACTCACTGACGTACTGCCAACTTTACTCTAGGTCTTGGTTTCTTTGGTTCTCTCAGGGAATAACTACCTCTTTGGGAATTAATTTCCCCATGTGGATTTGAATTCATTCCCTCAGGCCACAGAATTGTAATCTGGAAGAGTTCATTTAGCAAATGGCACCCAGCTTTTCTCACCCTGATTTGCCAAAGACACTGTGAGGCTTTGTTTGAACACAGGCAATGGTACTGGACGACAGATGTTTGCAAATACCATTTGTTTAATTGCTCAAGCACTTCGTAATATATTTTTCTCCTAAGCTGTGGGAAACACATTCTTTATCAGCTTTAAAACAGAGTGCAACTTTGGAGGGCCTTTCTGTTTGTCTTTTTTCCTTGTGCATTGGTCCAGACAGATCGAGTGAACAAAAAGAAGAGAAAAGGGAAGCTGTTGGCAGTTACCCGCAACTTTGCCTCTTTGTAGCAACAACAGCAATATAGAAATGAGTACCTTTTCCCATCCTGCTCCCCATCCCCTAAAAAATAAACCCAACCAATAGAAAAGCACGCACAACTATCAAGCTGAAAAGACAGCCAAGGATAAGGAAGGTCACATGCCAGCAGCCCTCCTTAGCAGCATATCTCATAGCATCTGCAGTTGCCAGGGTCTCAATTCTGGGAATTTCACAGGGACTTGGCATCGCCTTATGTCTGGCGCAAGCACTCATGGGAGGTTCACGTGGGCACAATAAGCATACCCAGAATGGCTTTTTACTCTGCATGCAGTCACTTCAATCTCTTACACATGCTGCAGAGCCCCTGACAGTTGTACCTTAGAAGACATGGTATGTGGTAATTGGTCTAGGTTTCAATATATTGCCAGCCCTAGGTGAGGCTCTCCAGAGCCACCTAGAGTCAGATTCTTCTTGCCCCAGAGTCAGCATGCTAAGCTGTGGTACCATTCTGCTCTACCTTTAAAGAATTTCCAGTAGTGCCTCCAAATCTACACACAGCCAGAGAGTTCGATTCAGTAGCACTTGGTGGAGGCTTGGGAATCTGCATCCCTGTATCAATCCAAAAGATTCAGATATGCAGCTGGGGTTAGAACTACTGTCTTAGTGCTTTCTAAAATGAGACACTAAATATATTCTTTACATCTAACAGTTACAAGAAAAGTCTCTAAAGTGAAGATTCTAGTCCTGGTTCTGCCACTTATTAGGTATGTGATCTTGGACATGTAAGCTCTCAGTGCCTTATTTTCATCGTCTCTGATGTGGAAATGATCATAGTATGATCATGCAGTGGTTTGAGGATTAGGTGAAATAGCACATGAAAAACACTTAGAATATAGCATTCCCTCAATAGATTGTTATAAGTTTAAACTTATTTAGAAAAAAGAAAAAGTGACCATATGTTTGCTTTTGACTTTTGTTTGAATCCCGTAGAACAGGAAATTGCCTTGCTCTTCATCTGTCTAGGTATAGAAAGATCCTGTGGAGGTACCCCTCAGTGCCAGATTTTTCTTTTAATTCTTGCTTTAACTTATATCTGTCTTAAAAACTTTCTTATAGGACCCAGTTTTAATAAAGAGTTCATTTTATTTTTTAAAAAGTTCTATAGAGATTACTTCTGGCTTCTCTGGGAGTCAGGCTGTTAGCCAGACAAGGCACCAGTCTCCCTGTGACAAATACACACATTCTAGACATGTGCTCTTAGTATTTTTTAAGTTTAATTAGCTTCAACAAATATTCAGTAAGTTTATACTAGGTGTGAGGCACTTTTGGAAAAGGAAGGCAATAAGAGAAAGGAATCTGACATTTATTGAGCAGCTACTGTATGCCAAATACTGAAATAAAAACTTTATAATACCTTATTTAATGTCTGTGATTGATACAGTTAGCTGTATTTGCAGATAACGAAGCGGAGACTCCTAGATTTCATTGTCTTAGTATTTTATAAAATCCAGGGCTATACTCTTTTCCAACTTAGAAGGTTCAAAGACGAAGATGGATCTGATCTTATTTATATAGCATATTATGATTTATAATTACATGCACATCTACATCCTACATAGGGACTTAGATTCCAGTGCTGTTCTTTGTCTAGTAGTCCACATGACTTTTATGAAATTTATAATAACCTGTGCTTGTAGGGGCCTTGATGCTAAGGGAGTCTTATCTCACATGATTATTACAACGACCTTATGAAGGAATAACAGTCTTATAGGCAATGTTTAGTGCTTACTAAAAATATCACGTGCCAGGCATTACACTAAGAAGTTTAAACGTTGTCTCATTTAATCCTTAAAATAGCTGGTAGGCCCTGTTCATATTCGTGTTTTGCAAATAAGGCCACTGTAACCTATATAGCAATGCTAGGGTCAAAACTCACATCTAGGTCTGCCTATCTCTAGAGCCTACAGTCTTAATCAGTGTTATACTGTATTATTACCTGCATTTTATGAATGAAGACACCAAGGTTCAAAGGGGTTGTGGACTTGTCCTTGGTATCACAGCTAGCTGAGAATCAAGCCTTTATTTGCCAATGACATGTTTCTGACTGGTCTAGTAAACAAGCATATAAACAACAGTACTAAAAGGCAGAATAGGAAAGGAAATAGAAATGGAGAGGCTTATGAAGGAAGTGAACTAGGCCTAATAGGATGAATAAGATTTCTAGAAATGGAAATAACCAGGAAGGATATTTCAGATGAATGCAAGATGATGAGCAAAAGTATGAGATGTGTAGAGTTCAGAAAGCGACAGCTACACTCATGTGAATTCACCACACTACGAGGTGCATGTAGGGTGTATTGGGAGAGACTGAGCTAGAAAGCTATCTATGTGCTTGGGTGCAAGTGCGAAGGGTTTTGAGTTCTAAGAGAATGGGGAGCCACTGACTGTTTATGAGCAGGGCATGTTTAATGATCAAAACCACACATTAAGGAAGATCATTGTGGCAGGGAACAGTGAGACTAGGAGAAGGCCATTGCAGTGGTTCTGAGGATAGAAGGAGTGTCTGAACCAGTGTCAAAAGTGTGGAAGGGGAGAATTCAGATGGCCATTGCAACATAAGTGTTGGCAGAACCTCATGACTATCTAGACATTGGGGGCTACAGAGAGTGAGGTATCAAATATAGTTCTATGTTTGAGTTCCTAAAATAATTATGTTGCCATAAATGAGTTCCAGGTTCCTAAAATAATTACGTTGCCATAAATGAAAATAGGGAATTAAGAAAGAAGAGTTAATTTAAGAGAGGAGATAATGATCTCAGTCTGGAATAGGGCAACTTCGAGGTGCAGCGGGTCATTAAAGCTGAGAGACATCAACTTGAGTGAATAGAGATGCAATCGAATAATATAGTTTGAGGAAGCAGTCAAATGAAAGTGATAGTGGATTGGGCAGGCATGAAAAGAGGAGAGAGAAGGAAATTCCTACATTCAGAGGGCAGGCAGCTGATGATTAGCTCTTACAAGAGGTCGGGAAGTAAACAAAAGTTTAGAGGGAGAACCAAGAAAGTACAACGCTATGAAAACCAAAGAAGGGAGCTTCTAGAAGAGAAGAATAGCTAACATTAGGAAATGGGACAGACAGTTAAGGAAGCTGAAATCAGAGAAAAGATCTTAAAAACGGGTTTGATTCCAGAGTGGTGGTAGAAAGTAGAGAGTGGTTGGCGGTAAGGAAACTGAGGAAACAGATTAAGAAGCGAGTGAGCTGGACCAGGTAGAATGAATAGGCTGCTAACTCTCTCAAGAAGTCTGTCAGTAAAAGTGAAGAGATCAATTCTATTTTGCAGGGTCAGATGGCATACTACATGCAAGTCAAAGGGTGCGTAAGTCAGTTTAATATATGAATTTGCATTTTCAAGAGATTTGAAGGAAAAATTTTTTAAAGTGTTAGCAATTGACATGAAGTAGACATCTAAAGCAATTATTCTAAAGAGGATAGAAGAAAAATACAATACCACAGGATGGAAATGAAACTTGCAACTTATGGAAAGATCACAACTTTGGCTTTTATACAACATTCCACTAATAATTAGTGGAGAGAAAACTATAGCCTCTGGCTGAAAAAATAGTCGAGTCATTTCAAACCCAGACATCAAGTTTCTGGAAGCAGCTGGTTATACACCTGGCTACACATGGTCCTTATCTCGTAGATAAACGAGACAGCTTCCTCATAGCAATACAGTGTTCAGTGTTTTCTTATTAAATGCTTCATTTCAAAGCATTCATTTCATCTCTTCCAACAGTTTACAACAAAAGGACAACATTCTTTTGTTTTCCCTTATTATTTTTTTGTAAGCTGCTGTCTCTGTAACATGTTACAGTGATGATCAGATTAAAGCGGGCCCTTTCAAAAAGTCAATATTGGAATATATGGAGAAGACATACAAACTTCTGGTTTATAAGCTATCACATGCTTCTGGAATAAAACCAAATTAAGCAAAGAAGAGACTTTGATTCCAGATGATCCATACTTTCCTCTGACCTAAGACAAGACACGCGCACGTGTGTGCGCACACACACACACACACACACACACACACACACACACACACACAAGCTAAAATAGTATACGTGAATCAATCCTTGGTTCTCTTATTGAAGTATATCAATCCTTGGTTCTCTTATTGAAGTACCAAGACCTGTCCTTCATGGAGGATATGGAAGTCTCAGGTTTTTATGATTTTGATGCATGGCTTCCTTTAGATAGGTTCGTTTCCCTGTATGTAGCCGAGAATCAGGAAGCCAATAAAATGCTCATTGCCTACATGTCCAGTCCCCTTACTTCAGGCCCTTACAACTTGAGAGACTCCTGTTTGTCCTATTCTTGTGTTCTTTTTATTTAGAAATTTGTAGAATGAGAAATAGTCACTTCATTAACTTTTAATGTTATCTTTAATAAAAGGACATTATAGAAGGCTCGCCAAAATTAAGGAAAAGTTACCCATAACTACATTCTAAGAGAGACTACAGTATTTATTTTGATGTATTCTCATCTAGTCTTTTTTTTTTGCTATGCATAGTTGTTCCATAATTTTTCTCATAGTCTAATATAATTTTGCTGTTTACATTTGGAGCACCCGCTCACTCTCCATGCCTCATACTTACCTAGTAAAGCTTCCGGAAGACTGCTATTTACCATTTCTTCTCTCTTGAGGGAAATCCACTGGTTGGTTAGGTCTTAATCTAGCCGTAGCCTGTTTACATTTCTTCCAGTTCCTTAAAGACAAAGAGACTACATCACCTTTCAGGAGATCTACTTGCCTCTCCTTCAAAAATGTAATGGTTCTTTCGTCTTTGGAAAATCTGAAGTGAAATATGTTCTCACTTTTCTATATCGTCTAATGCCAGCTTACTAGATTCAGAATCCTATACTTGCTAAAAACAGGGTTGGAACTGGGATTATCACTCATTGCAGCATTAGTCTAGAATCATGCCATGGGTTGCCTGGTTTATGCCAAGGAGGACAAAGTGTATATTTCCATTTTTTAGCAATGGCGGCGGTTGAGTCAGAACCTACAGTGTATTTTATGTAAGAAGGAAAGTGTCATGATTGTTTAGCAACGTGTGCCTCAGACACCAGGGGAGGAAGTTACAGCACACATGCCTAATATTTGCTACCCCTTGAGAGAAATATTTATTTAAAGCCTACTGTATGCCATGAACTCTGCATACAGTCTGTGATATATTCATCACAGATGATAAATGGATATTTTCCCACGTGGACAGTACAGGAGGACAAGAGTGAGGTGTTTATTTAAACTCAAAAATTAGGAAATTAGCATTACCTCAGAGAGGATTAAGCAGTGAAAGTAAGACAAAATGAAACACAGAGAAGGGATTTAAAATGTTGTGCTGGAGAAACTTGTGAGGATAGCGCCCAGGACAACAATATGGTCACTTGCCAATAATCATGTTTAATGATTAAGCATGTTTTAAAGAAAGATTGTCAATTAGAAGGTGGTTTGGTTAATAATAGAAACTTAGATAAGCAGGTATCGCCAAATCAAATGTTAGCTGTACATTCTCAAGCAAAATATTCAGTTAGTTATACTCAGCAAACATTTATTGAATGTCTGCTGTGGGCCGGGCATTGTACTGGGTGCTAGGCATGCAAAGATAACTAAGATATAGCACATGCTAATCTTTTCATCTTTTTAAAATTTCCGATCGGCCATGTAAATACAGTAAAAATGATTGACTAGAAAACTTAAAAAATACAACCCCAATTTTCTAATTAAGAGTACACAGATATGAAATTACTCTAACATGTTATTATAAAACATTTCTAAATGCTTGCTTGCAACTTCCAGACGTACCTCAATTCACCAGTTTAAAAAACAGAATAGTTCACAGACTGGCACTAATCTATAGACCACATTTTGAATGGCCTTGTCTTAAAGGATACTCATCAGCCCAGAGGATAGCTTGAGGAAAGACTGCAGGAGTGGATGGTGTGGCCGGGGCTGAAGACAGAAGCATTGGGCAAATTCTTTTCGCCATTAAGTTCCTTCCTTCCTTCTTTCCTGCCTGCCTGCCTTCCTGCCTGTTTGCCTATGTCTCTCCACCCTCCCTCCCCAACCCCACTTCTTTCCTTCTTGTTCTAAATCATATGTTGGTGTAACTTTTTAAAAACAGGCTTGCATGTGCCCTGATATCTTCAGTTATTTCTTTATAGTTGGATATGTTTTCGTCAGTCAATTTAAATTCTTTTTAGGAAAAAAGCTACTTATGAATCGATAAAGTAAAAATAAATAAAATAGAAAGACAGTGAATAAAGGGAGAAAATCTTGCCTAATTCATAGGAATTAGCTGTAATTTATTCACCACCAACACCCCTCCCATGTAGGGCATGCCTTCTGAATGCCCAGCACTAAATTAAAATTTAGCATGGACCTCAAAAAGCACAGCCTTCTAGGGAGATAGACAATCACACAGATACATTACAGATAAAGGTGGTTAAAGGTGTGAATGTGTTCTCACCAATGAATCATTTCATGAATGTTTCAATAAACTAGTCTTATGAACACAGTTATATGAAAACACCAAGTCGAGCTGTGAACTTGTCTTGGAAATAGAGAAGTCTTTACATAAGGGAGGTCATCTAAGTAGGTTTTGTTTATTTAAAATAATAATTTTTTATTCTAACAAAGTAATACATGTATATAGTCTGGTATGTAAATCAGCCCAGCCCTGCTCTCTCTCCCCTAGAATCCCACTCCTTACAGACAATGAATTCCAGCACTTTTCAGGTTTAGTTCTATTACCAATATATTTTTAAATAATATGCTTATGATGCTCGTTCTGTTTTGTTCAAAGTTAGGTATTGTGTATTGACTCATGTCTGTGAAAATGCAGACTTGGCTTTCCTATTGCCCGACCTCTACTGCCCGTCTCCTGTCTCTTTGGATGTTGGTTTTGTTGCTGTCTGTCTTAGTGAAGGCATTGGTCAAAGGTCTCTTGACCTTGGCAAATTGTTCCTGTTTCAAGCTTCCTGGAACAGTGTGCATGGAAAGACTAAGGCTGTGGCTGGAGGCATCCCTCTGTGGGAATCAGGCAGGTATCTTGAGATTTTACCGGGGAGATCACAAATGTAAGTATTTTTACAATTTTTTCTTTTGAGTCGGTCAATTTTCCTAAAGAGGAATCCTACAATCTCTTGCCTGGGATGTACAGATCTGGATGCCGGCTTTCTCAGAGCCGAGTTGGGCAAGCAGCCGGAAGTTTCATGTTTGAGTACGTAGACGCCCCCTAATCCCTGTGTTCAGAGACTTCTGCCGTGAGCTCTGCCTGCTCTTTCCAACTCCAGAGTTCCTCAGACTCAGCCTCTTCAGTATTAAACCTCCAGGCTTCTGATGAAGAAGTGTATTCACCTGGCTGTGTGGAAAGGGTGAAAAAATCCACGGATTAATGGCTTCTTGTACATTCGGCAAATCCTGTTTTCAGCTCTTCCCATGCCACCCTCCTAGGCCATCCTCCCAGGCATCCAGCCCCTAGTTCCTGAGTCCTCTTGATCCTGTGATGAAATTCACTTTGTTGCTTGCACCCCCACACATACCTTTTGTGGTTCGCTAAGTTGGGCATCATGCATCTGCTTTCCACACCCCAGTTTCGTCAAAATACTTTATTACCTGTCTTCTTCTCTTCTTTTTGCCCTTGTAGTTTTGTGCATCTTTATTTTTTAAAATCCTCTTTATATCCTTTTACTAGATTTTCATGAGGCACCAGAGAAGAATGCATCTTTAGTCAGCCCCTTTTACTTAGAGTTGTAAGTTACACTTTGAAGGATAATTTAAGGGTGAAAGCATGGGGGAATGGAAAAGGCATTTTAGGTCAAGGAAACTGAAAGTCTAAAAACAGATTTTTGAAAGGATCTGGCATCGTGTTTGGGAAATGAGGATTACGGTTTGGCTGCAGTATAGGGTATAACAGACAGGGAAGAACTAAGGGAAGTAGACAAGGCCCCTGTGATAGATTGGATATAAAAATGGCCCAAATTATTTCCCTCCCTCGATGTACATGTCTTACAATGTAACTTTGCACCTTCTTCCATCAAGAGGAGAGTCTGTTCTCCAACCTCTGGAATCTAGGCTGCCCTCGTGATGGTGCTGGTCAATAGAACGTGGCAGAAGTGGTGATAATACAGTTCTGACTAGGCTGCAAGAGGCCTTGCATCTTCCACTTGCTGTTTTGGAAACCGCCCAGGTGCCATGAGAACAGGCTCAGCTAGCCTGCTGGAGGATGAGAGATGTGTGACCCAGTCTTCTTCCTTTCCTCAGCTGATAGCCAGTCAATCCCCAGAAATAGCCATTTAGCTGAATTACAACTGACCACACACATACTGGGTGCTGGGACCACAGTGTGAATCAGACACAAGGGGCTGGATCTCAAGGAATAGAATGGATGGTACTGTAGGAATTAGGTACCTCAAATCAGTTGCTGCAGGCTTTAGGACCGTGAATACATCCTTCATTAGGATCTTCTCCTCCTTCTTATTCTCTCCTTTTCCCCATACCAAAAAGAAAATGAGTTGAGAATGTCAGAGCCATTCTGTGTTCTCCAAAAGGAAATGCAATGCAAGTCACATGTAATTTAAAATTTTCTAGCAGTCCCATTTTTGAAAAGTAAAAAGAAGCAGTTAAATTGAATAATATGTTTCGGTTAACCCTGTATATCCAAAATGTTATTCTATCACAACAATTCGAAAATTTGAAATTAAATTTAAAAAATTATAGAGACATTTTACATTCTTTTTTTTTCTTTTTTTCTTTTTTTTTTTTAATACACACTCATCTTCAAATTATAGCATATCTATTAAGTTTTCAGCACACCTCATTTCAGACCAGCCACTTTTCAGGTCCTCACCAGCCACCTTTGGCTAGCGGCTGCCATGTTGGAGAGCGTGCTCCTCTGGATTTGCCTCAGAGAACAGACTATTAAGCAATGGGGCCAGTCTCTCATTCCCTGTGCCTCGCTTCTGGCACCCCACCCCAACTAGTCCTGGACAGAGGCCTCCTGGACGCCTGCTCTGATTCTGTTTTCAGGGAGGCTGCATCGTCTCTCCTGTCAGTGGTTGATTGGCCACAGGGAGACCTTAGCCTGCCTCAGGTTCCGGCTCCCAGTAGGCCTCCTCTCCTTACGGTGAAACATGACCGCTGGCCAAGCCAGGCCCGCAGGCACACCTCAGAGCAAGCCTCCTGTTTGCAGCTCTCATGAATTGCTCTTTCTTTTCCAGGGCTTACAGAAACCATTTCCTTGACTCCTTTTACTCCCACTGCAGCATTAGTATGACCTGCGGAGGGAGCTACACAAGGCTTCCTTTGTTTCTCAGCTTGGAGTTGTACAATGTACCTGCTTTAGATAAAAGTCTTTACCTTGAAAAGCCACATTTTTGTCCCTTCTCTTCCTTCCCCATTTTTACAGAGCCAACAATCAAGCCTTCACTTTCACCATTTAACCTTATAAAATATGAGCAGGTTTCGACTTTGGCAACGGATTTTAGAGTTTCCCAGCTCGCTGCCTGGAGTTTGGCTTTCTGAGAGGAAGGCTAAGAACTGGGCATTGGTTCTGAAAGCTCCAGAAATGCCTTTATGATGCCCCTTGATAATTCGGTGACTCTATGTGTCATCCTCTATTTCTCAGGGGAAGTGAGAAATAAGAAACGGGTTTAATAAAACGACTGTGCAGCGGGTAGTTCAAAGAGGATTGGGAAGCCTGGGCGTAAGTGGAGGGACGCAAATGCTATCCCTGAGGATCATAGCCGCTCGTGTTTGTGCATTAGAAAATCAAGCCGTCCACCTCACCTCACCCTCCCTGCTTCAGGTAACTTGCTCCCAAGAAGATGTGTATAATGTGGGCCTTCAGGTCACTGGTAACTTTGTTCTCTTATTTTAAACCCCAAAATCTTACATTTGCAGCACAGCAGGGCAGTTGGAAACCCTATCGAAGATTTTCTGACATCGTCTTAGGTACACCTTTAAAAAACACTGAAAACAAAGCAGCTCCGTAGAAGATATAGACACGATAATAAGCTTTCAGAGGCTTATTACAAGGTTCCTGGACACAGGATACTTTTAATGTAGGCGATTGGAACAATAAAAAGATAGAAGCAACCCAAATGTCCATTGATGGATGAATGGATAAACAAACAAAATATGGTATATACACACAATGGAATATTATTCAGCCTTAAAAAGAAAGGAAATTCTGACACATGCTACAACACGGATGAACTTTTAAGGACATTATGCTAAGTAAAATAAGCCAGTCAGAAAAAGACAAATACTGTATTATTCCACTTATATGAGATACTAAGGTAGTCAAGTTCACAGATACAGAACACAGAACGGTGATTACTAGGGATCGGGAGAAGAGAGGAATGGAGAGTTGTTGTTCAATGGATATAGAGTTTCAGTTTTGCAAAATGAAGAGTTCAAAAGATTGCATAACAGTGCGAATGTACTCAACACTACTGAACTGCAGATGGCAGGTTTTAATGTGGAACTTTTACTTTTTGGGGGAGGGGAGTCTTGGAATTACTGAATTCACTTTTCCTCTGAAGGGAATGATGTTTGTTACTCTTTTCCTTCTCTCCCTCCCTATTTGATTCACTCCAGACTCAACCCACTTCAGAAGTTTGCCATTGAGAAACTGCAGTTCAACTCAGTTTGCACCTTTTTATTGTAAATAGTGCTACTTTGAACATGGATGTACAAATATCTCTTTAAGATACTGCTTTCAATTCTTTGGGGTATGTACCCAAAAGTGGGATTGCTGGGTCACATGTTAATTCCACGTTTAATTTTTTGAGGAATCTTCATACTGCTTTTCACAGTGATTGTACCATTTTACCACCCCACCAACAGTGCACAAGGGTTCTAATTTTTCCACATCCTTGCCAATACTTGTTATTTTCTATATTTTTGATGGCAGCCATCCTAATCTGTGTTTGAGGTGGTATCTCATTGTGGTTTTGATTTAAATTTCTCTAATGATTATTGTTGTTGAGCTTTTTGTATATCTTTTTTATAGACACATCTGTTTAAGTCTTTTGCTCATTTTCAATCAGGTTGTGCCAGTGGCCTGTTTGTGGAAATGAAGTTTTATTGAAACAGCCCCTTATCCATCCGTTTACATATTGTCTATGGCTGTTTTCTACCCTACGACAGCAAAGGCCATATATATTTTTTAAAACTTGTTTGTCCATAGTACAATCTGATCATGCCACTCCTTTGCTTAAAAACTTGCATCTTTTCTTTGCCTTCTGAAGTCTTGCATAATGGGCTCAACTAAAATTCATCCTTCCTTACAGATTTAAACACTTCAAACTGAACACAGTTCTCCTCATGCTTTTTAATATATTTAATATTTATTTGTATTAAATTCATACATAGTCATTGTTTTTATAATGAAAAAATCCTACTTTATAAGGTTTATTTTGAAAAACAGTAACCTCTGCCTGTCCTCCTTCCCAGAGCAGCCGTTTTCAACTTTGTTAGCTGTTTCTTTTGTGTTTGCCTGCATATTTCTAAATAACTAACTGTCTTGTTTTGATTCTTTTAGAAAACATTCTTACCTTTATTTTTGCCCTCTTCTTTCTTCCTGACTCATACACATATATGTACTTTCCCTTCCACATCCTTTCACTGTAATTATATCATGAGTTTGATAGAAACATGTTTAGACTTCACTTTAATATAACTAAGTGAATATTTTCTCACAACTGAGTCATTCTGTACGTTATGATTACATTTTCTTTCTTGAACAACTTTTTATTTTCCCTGGAGTTAATAATTGCAATGATCTTTAAACTGTTTACTTTTCTATATACCAATCAGTGATTCATTCCTAAGCTCATTGCCAGAAGTTAAAATTTTCTCTTGATATATTCACACATGTCAGGTAATCCATCTGTTTTATTTATGTTCTTCAATTTCATCTGCCCAAATCCTTCTGTCTCCTCATGTGATTTTTCAGTTTGGAGGCAATAGAGATGAGGTTAAGCTAAGGCATTCAGAAACAAAATACATACATCGCTTTGGCATTTGGAGAGAAGAGAAAACACTTATCGCCAGATGTAATCTCTACTTATTTTATTTTAAAAGTAGCTGGAAGGCACTTGTAAACTATAGCCTTCTCCATCAACATACGATGGGATGATGATGATGCTGGTGATGATGATGTTGGCTGTACCAAAGTAATGAACAAACGTTTCCTAAGTATATATACACTTTGATCTTGCAAAGCACAGAGAGAAGTCACAGAACAAGAACAACAGGCAGTGATTGTTCCTTTTCTGTGGAGCTACACATGACACTCTGAGGAGCTAAACAGATTTTCAGTGGAACGTAGACACACATGAAGTATACTTGTAATAATAGCTTATATTTCTCCAGTGCTTACTGTGCTGAGTGTTGTGCCTGCATTGTCTCACTTCATCGAGACTGAACTATTAAGACTCCCATTTTACAGAGGAAAAAACTCTGTTAGCTTAACCAACATTACACAACTAATATTTATGGGACTCAGGAATTGAACTCAGGAAGTCTGACTCTAGAGCCCCACACCTTCCTCTGTGCTGTGCTGCGCCTGATCTTAGAAATGATTTACAAGGTGTGGTTCCAACCAACAGAGTACCAAATGATTGAAGTGAATACCAAGGTGTGTGCAAGAACAGTGTGCCAGCTACGTTGCAAGCATTGGACCACTGGGATCTTTTTATGTTCACCTCAGTGTCCCAGGATTGCGTGCGTATATTTGCTGAATTTAATTGAGTAGAACACACCATTTCCACAAATATGTCAGCATATGTTCTCTCTGTGAAGGGAGAAAGGACACACCTTTCTTTAGCAATACCTGTAAAATTCTGAAAAATCAGAACTAGCTTTTTTCCTCTGGTCTCACCTCTAGACTTAACACTTTGTGTTCTAGATTATTAAACCTTGTCATTCCCTCACCCTCCCATGTCTTTGGCACCTCTGTGCTTTTGTTAACGCTGTTCCACTGCCATGAAGTCCCTTCCTTCTCATTCTTTCTAGAAAACACCTTTTCACCCTTACGAAGGTTTTAGATATCACCTCCTCGAGGGACTCTTTCCATGACCTTCCCGGAAGATTCCCTTCTCTGTGTTTTACAAGCACACAGTTTATCTTGCCTCCAATATAGCATGTTCCTATGTTCTCTACACCAGTATCTAGCACAGTACTCAGTCACTGACGGTATTTAGTAAAAGTTTCTTTAATTAATGAACAAATGAATAAATGGGTGGGTTTTTTTGTTTAATTTTTTAATTCTCATTACAATACATCTCTTTCAATACATCTATCATATTTTTTCCCAAGTACATATCAAATATCGACCTAAGCTCTATGTGCTCAGAGTCGAGAAAGAATTGCAACTTTTCTCCTGAATCTCCTGTGCAAGCTGTTGGTTATTTTCGTTTATGCTTTGATCTTGATACACTGTTGTAACACATTAATAATAAACATGATGTCTTCAAAAAGGCATAAATCTGCAGATCAACATCCAACAACTTTGAATACCAGGGCATAGAAGCCCCTGTTGAAAAAAATACCCATAAGGACACCACCAGTGATAAGGAGTTGCAGTAAGTATATTAAAATGAAATGACCGCTGGTAGTGTTTATATCTTATGAAGCTCTCCCGTGTTGGCAGGGCACAGATATTTGTTAGTATCAATACTTTATCACATCCCCATTATTTTGCTTGAGTATTTCCATAGAGTAGTGTATGGTCTAACTTTAGCTCCAGTGCTTCCCAACTATACCCTTGCCCTCTCCCCCCTCGCCTATTTTCACAGGTAGAGGGTTGATTGCAGCTGGCCTCAGAAGCCACTCCTGAATGTGAATCCCTAATGTTTCATATGACGTAGGTAAGTCAGATCTCATGACTTTGGAGGAAAACATCTAGTGGATTTTCATAGTTGGTAGAATAAAATCCCAGCTCCTTCCAATGGTTCACAAGTTCTAAATGGTCTGACTCAGCTTGGGTGGATGTTTTTAAGTAAACTTTCTCCATGGACCAAGAACCTTTCAGATTCTCCAAAACCACTTTCTCTGAATAAGAAAGTTTTTCAAAACTGTTTTTTCCATGGCTATCTTCTCCTATCTTTATTTTTTTGTTGTTGTTATTTAATAAAAATATTGCATAATGTAAAGTAACTGACCCTTAATTTCTAACTGACTATTTTTATTATACCCAACTGAGCGCAAATATTCCATTTCATTACTTTGTTATTTTTTCAATATTCAATATACATATTACTCATAAAAATGTGACTTCCTGCTTTATTTCCAGTGTAACACATGAAGGTTCCATAAAATCTACCAGAGAAAATGAAATGTAGTTCAGACAGGAGATTTTATCTATTCCTGTGGCTCCCCACTGTCGACTCATATCATGTAATTCTACTTAGCACTTCTGGGCCCATTTCCTTCAAAGTACTTTCCAAGCATTACCTAAGTGATGTAGTATATATGAGTGGATGGGACGCCAGGAACTTGAGCCGTAAATGTAGAACCGTTAAATACAGTTCTAAGGAAATTAGATTTTAGAGTTGGAAGAGCACTATGGTTCTGACACTAACTCTCTGTCTCAGTTCAAATGACCAAACCTCTACCTCCCCTCCAACGTCTCTGTTATGAGGACAAGGGGGATATTGTATTAAATGGACGGGCGACTGAGAAGTGGTGTTCCAAAGCTTATGAAAAGCTATAATCCCCAATGGGCAGCCACATTAAAAGGCTTTTTTTTTCCTCAAGATGTCAGAAAAAGAACTGCCATCACTTCATAATCAAGACATAGTATACTATAAACTGAAAAAGCCAGTAAGGGTTCAAGAACAACCATTATTTTAAATTATGGTAATAGCTATTTATTGTCTGCTGTATGCTAAGTGTTTTGCATGCAGTACCTTTAATTCTCTTCACAAAACTTAGAACAAAGTAACGATTCTACAAAATAGAGGAGTTTTGCCCTGTCCTGTCTCTACGATCCCTTTTAACTTCAATCCAGAAGATTCTCTAATGTAAAAAGGACACCTTTTAGAAAATGCTACTGTGTGGAGAAGGCCAGAGGCTAAATAAGGAATTGCACTCACTGAATGAAGTTTTTCAGAGTTTTTCCATCTCATAGAAAAGTCTGGAAGGTTCAAATTAACGAAGTTATGATCATTGGGGAGCAGGACCAGAGGATACCGAAAGAAGGGTAGCTTTTAGTTAAAATATTTTATAGACTTCTGCATCACATATGGTTTTTTAACAATAAGCATGTAGTTGATTTAGGAATTTCGAAATGTTATAATGGGAAAAATTGTATAAAGATCTTTTATAATCCAGGTCCTATTGTCACATGTTGTTTCTCCCTCCCAGACTGGTGTCATCTGCATTCCAGTAGCAATCCTTCAGTTCCAGCCGCAAACGGGAGCATGCAGTCGCTGTATCTACAGCATCTAGCAACTGCACGGGACCTAGTGACCACTCAGTCATGAATTAAATGACTTCTCTACAGGAATCTTAAAATTTCTATTTTCCTTTAATGACCATAGAAAAAGTGAAAAATTCTAGTCGTCTTGAGACTGATGTGGTATATTGGTGTGCACGTGATTGTGTTAGTGTTTAAGATTGTGCTTGTGACAAATGGTTAGTGAGAAAAGAAAACTAGGCACCTAAATATGTAATGATGTGTATGTGCTGAGCTGAGGCCATCAGCACTGCACCAGGCTATAGAATGACGTCACCAGGCCCTTCCAATATTGCCATGTGGAGCTGGAAAGCACCTGTCCCTCGCCAGCAAGACCATGTGAGGTAAACCAGTAATTTCATGTCAGCCAGAGAACATCATCTGTCACATTAATGTGTTTGTTTCACTTTTTGCAGAGTTTGCGTTTTATTTTTAACTCCTAGCTTTGTAGTTATATGAAAACCAAAAGAAACATTTAACCTTGTTTGTGCCTATATTTAAGTCATATTATAATAAAAACAATTTAAGTCAAACAGAGGGTCTGTCAAAATTTTTTTAAAAAAGGAATTACATTGAGGAAATACAATTTCAAATAGTTATTGAAAATATTAAGCCAAACAAAATGAAAGACAGGGCCCTATGACATGTATCTTGAATTATTAATCCACAACTGGAGTATATTTGTTCAATCAGATAGAATTACACATAATAGAACTATTGCTCATGCCGTGCAGTGCCCTTACGCACAGACTATAATCACTGACTTCATCTACTGTTTATCGAAATCAAGACGCACAATGTCTTGAGCCACCTCCTCACCTATCAGATATTTAAATTTAATATTTAAAGAATGGTAATACCATTATTGTCGGGCTGTTGGTTTATTCATCTTTTGTTGATTTATTTATTTAGTTTTGTTTGTTCATTCACCCGGTTGTTTAATTAATATTTACCGTGTGATATATTATACATTATGCCGGGCACTGAGCTCTTATTGCTGCTAGTAGGTGAAAGTATATACTGCAATTGTAGCAGTATGAATCTATAGCTTAAAACGTTCTTATCTTTTACTGAATAATACATCTTTTAAAAATTTATCCCGTATCAATAATCAGATAAGTGTGCACAAAAGTAGTTGAAAGGATATTTAGCACAACATCTGTGGAAGATCTCAAATCAGCCAAAAAGTCTTTCGTCCCTCTTAGTACACCTCCTCTAAAGTGACACAGCAGATTCTCCCATCACAAGTGGTGAGGACTATTTCTCCCTCCCTTGAAACTGGGCTGGATGTATGAGTGGGATTGGCCTATGAGACATTAATGAATGTGTGGGAAGCAGAGGTTTGGAAAGCACTTGTGCCTGAGTCCACTGTGTGACGAAGCCCAGCCTAGCCCACTGCAGGATGAGAAACCGTGTGGAGAGAGGCCCCAGTCATTTCAGCTGTGCCAGCTCTCAAAGTTTCCTCAAAAAAATGTGAGCTTTAAAAATTGGTTTTTATCTTAAGCTGTGAAGTCTTGGGTGGTTTGTTACACAGTGAAAGCTAATCGATACTGCATTATTTGTAATTATGAAAAACAATCTACATATATGTCCAACGGGAGACTGGTTAAATGAAATCTCATTCATTCATGCAATGCCAAATGAGACTACAAGTAAGAATGATGATCTCAATATATTCTTGGTGTGCTGTTAAGTGGAGAGGAAATTCTAAGACAGTATGTAAAATATCTCTTTTTGTTCAGAAAACAAAACCCTAAACAAACCCTGAATAAGTGTGGTAGATTCTACTCTAGTGGTTATATCTCACGATTTTTAAAAATTCTTTGCTTATCTCTATCGTCTCATTCGTCTATTTGCATTAAGAGAAATAATAAAAAGCCATTGTCTGTGTGTATGCCCTGCTCCCCAGTACTGTGCTCTTTCCTTTTCTCTCCTCACCTCTGCGTTGTGAAATACTCTTAGCGTCTCTGCTCTTGGGTTGTTCCTTTTCCACGTCTCTCTCCTTTTCTGCTTTCCTCCTTGTGGTCTTTGGCCTCCATGAAACATTCATTATAATTTTTGCTTTGCTTCTGTCACAGCACCTTTCTTCTCTACTCGGGTTCCCATGCAGGATCTGTGTTTGTGCATGACACTCGAGAGCACTTGGCTACAGACATACTTTTGTCTACTTGGTAAGTAAAGTAATGTGAGAAGACCAGGGATGGAACGAGTGCTACCAAGTGCACAAGGATAGCACTGATATGGGTGGTGGAAAATGGCAAAATTAGTGGATGGGGAAGATGCTTTCAGGCTCAGTGTCAAAAAAGAATGCAATGTTTACACTTTGCACTGCCCACTCTCCCAAATACCTGTTAGTAATTATCTTATGGCTTTGACCAAGGAGCTAAATATCTTCTTCAGTGTGTGTGCGTGTGCGTGTGTGTGTGTGTGTTAATTCTGACTAATCTTGAGGTAGGCAGACAGCGCCTTTTTACTGATGAAAATATTGAGTACCAAAATGACTAAGTGATATGTCTTAGGGTGAAAGAAAATCTAGTGTTAAACCTGATCATCTGATTACTACCACTGGTTTATGTACTTTAAGCTTCTACAAGTAGATGCTCTGAAAGGAATAGTATGGCAAAACTTCTGGATATTTCTACGAGTAACTGACAGTCATTAAAAATTTTAAAAACCAATGAATGCAAAAGTAACAATTAATGGACTTAGGGAAAATAACAATAGGATTTGTCTCTACGTAGCAGTCTCCCTCTCTCTGTATTCATCTTTCCCTATGTATATATCATGGAAACAAACATTAAAAAGTGAGTTTACACAGGTAAAGGCACTGTGCTTATGATACATATGGGTGCAGTTTCGGAGACTTTGTATCAGCTTTTCCAAATACTCAATCAAAATGCTATGTTGCATTGTAATTATGCGGTTTTGTGAGCTTGAGGATAGTTTTTTACTTTTTTAATTGGTTCACGGCCTCATGTTTTCCCTAATGGTTACAAATGCTTTGAGGCCTGGAGCTAAGAAATCTGCTTAGTGGAAGGTAATCCTGCCCCCATAGTCATTCACTATGCCTGAGGGGAGGCAGGAGTGTTTCTAATATTGGCAGTGTAAGTGGTTGCACCGATGCTGAACGACAGCAACTATTAACTGTGGGTGTGTGTTGATCCATAATTACCACTGAGCCACTTTCTTGCCATAACCAAAGATTTGTCTATTTGGGGTACTTAAATACCATGCAGTAAGTATGGAAATAAATTCCTCGAGCTATATAAAATCAGACTAAAGCACATTTTTCTTTAATGTGCTTTCTAAAATCTGTGTATAACTATCTATTCTTTATTGGAAATCCATATCTTATTGAGTTGTGCATTTTTCTGTGTGTTTTTCTCTATAACTTACCATGTTTCAGTCCAAATATGTTGGAATAGATAGCAGTGATACTAAAATTATGTGGTTTGAACTAAACGGTCTCTTTTAATCACATTGAAATTGTCTCATAGTTCTGCTGAACTTGTTATTGCCTACCCCAACCCATGAGAGAAGGTTGGAGGCTGAACAACCACTATGGCGGGATGGTGGGTAGCAGCGCTTAAACTCAAAGAAAGCGTGGTATGCCAGTTTACTAAGTCGAATTGGTGCTTTCAGAAGTGCAGACACTATTTTCTTATTCGTCAAATCTTAATTACCTATTATGTACCAAGAACTGTGCTAGGTTCTCTGGATATATTTTGCTAAGACTCTGTCCTCAGGAAGATGTAATTGAAGTCTAATTGGAGACACAGGCCAGTAAACATATCTGGATAACAGTGCAGTAAGGGAAAACCATAGAGTAAAGTATGCATTACAGTTATTTGGTCAGGTTTGGTTGGAGAAGGCCAAAGAAGTCTTTAGAGAAGAAGTAATGGTTATAAACACAGAGGTTGCAGCTTTAATTTCATTATCAGTAGAAATGTGACAATCAATACTCGTGAGGAAATACGTGTAAAAAGCAAAGCACAACCCCTGGTACATTGTAAGTTCATATTAAATGATAGTTATCATCGTTATTATTATTCCTCACCACCCTCACTTTATACATGAGAAGATTAGACTAAGGCCTGTGGAGAAGTCTGTTATCCCAGTTCACATAGCTAGAAGTTCTAGGAGCAGAAGCGAGGTTTTCAGACTCTGTTTCTTCTATTACACAGTGACACCTGTGAAGCTGAGAACACTGAGAAGCCAGCCTTCTTCTGGCGTCTTTCAGACATTGTCCAGGCTGTGCCTCTCTGTGTAAAAACAAACTAATGGCCACGTTCCCTTCGTACTTGTGGACATGACATTTTCCTGGTAGGGCATGAGGCTGCTATTCTTTCTTTGTGAATTTGGTCTAAGATGAGCCAAGTGTGGAAATTAGAGGAGGAGATGAAGGAGAAAGAAGGATGAAGTGCAGGAGGGCAGTGATACCAAAGAAAATGCTCTTTATCTCAAGCCATGGACATTAAAAATCAGTGCAAAGCTGTCTGTTATCTCTAAGCACTTAAATCAAAGCAGTACTGAGTGCTTTTTCTCGTCCACCATGTCTTTGCATTGGGATGAGACTAGGCAGAGGAAATGGGTTTCTTCTGAAACACTAACCTTAACAGTCAATGGTGGAAGGATTCTGTCTAGAGTCGGGGGGCCCAGGTGGGCCTTATGAATGGATTTGACCTTGGGGACAGTAAAGAGAGTGAGGAAAGGAAATTTTTTCCCCAAGTGTTGCTCCATTTGCAGAAATTATGGTAAAGTGTATAAATCAAACGCATAGATGGCTCAACCATCTATGAAGTTCTTTGATAAGAGTTCCTTACACCTGTCCAAAGTTCCAGAGTTCCATGGGAGGCAGCAAGAATGATGAGTAGTTGGGGATGAGTTTTTTGGTGATACGAGAAGGAAGCAAAGGATAATCCTTGTGCCTCCTAAATCATGTTGGAACTCTGATTGCTGAACTACAGCTGGTAACATCCATGTCTCCTTGTTAGTAGCAAGCCAAGCTGACCTCATTCAAACTCCATCCTCCTAGGAAATTTTGTTTTGTGCAGCATTCCATAGCTTCCTTATCTAGACCTCCTAACACTGCATGCAATAACTAGCAGCTGTGGAATAGTATCGTTCTCCTAAATGCAGTTGACAAGGCTAGTTAAGGGTCTTTAGCTTCTTCTGATTCTATACCCAGTTCCTTTTCTCCTGTGGTCCACACTGCTATAATGCATATTTCCGTAAATATGGATTAGCTGAGGCACAGTTGATCAAAGGGAAACGATGCTGGTATAGTGAGGAGATTGTGTTGGTTCACACACAATTTATTTCTAACAAAGGGACCTGGAATAATAAGAGTAGAATTATCATCTTCAGTGGGAGAGAGCAAAACCCTTAACTTGCTGCTGTCCAAGCAGCAGGAGCCTTATCAGCTGTATTTTTAAATATTCAAAGTAGAAACGGACACCTGGACTCCCACCTCATGCTCGCATGGTCTCCATCTTCGTGGCAGCCCCGCTGGCTCACCACTCCACTTCTAATGGCATTGTTTCATCTCTTCTCAGCCTTGCTCGATTTTCCAGCATTTCCACTCTATTACTTTTGTGCATTTTTAATATTTTAGATGACAGCCTCTAGCCATGCTGAGCTGCCTACTGGGAAGTCCAAGTTTATCTCCACAACTATCAATGATCACTGCTTTGGTTGGTGCTCTGGTCACAAAATTTCGCTGGTTTTGAATGGTTTGCCCCTAACTTTATGTTTCACATTAGTCCTGTTACTTGAGCTCTCTGCTTCTGATAAAGAATATGTATTCACTGTATTAAACATCATCACATGAATTCATCACAAGAACTGGTAATACAAGATGAGTTCTATTATTGAGTTCTATTATTATTTCTATTCTACGGAGGAGAAAACCGAGACTCTGAGAGGTTAAGTAACATTTCTAAGTGGCAGAATTTGAGTTAAAGCCAAGATCTGCATGACTCTAGTTAGATGTGGCTCCCATATTGGACTGTGCAGCTCCGGACCATTTACTCTGCACCCTCTTGTCAGTTCTCCGAGTTTAATGGCATTCTGGACTTACAGTTTTTGACATTTTTAAATGATATCAAATATCCTGCCAACTGGAAATGCAGAATCAATGCTTAGAGTCACAGAGTGGCTGTCTTATAAGGAACCTCTTGTCTGTTCACATTTTCATGAAGTATAGTATTAGAATTTAAGGTAGTATTTGACTTCTCTGTTTCTTCTCCCAAGGCCAGATGGATGTGGTTAACCTGGAAAAGAGAAAACCGGGAGATATTATGATAGCGTAGTACAACTAACTGAAAAGCAGTTTTATGAGAAAGGACTAAATTTTTATATGACCAGGGAGTAGAACTGGGAACAGCAAGATGACAACAAAGATAGCAATAGATGAAATTAGCTCTATGAGAAGAGAGAGGAGGCTGGCTTGGAAGGCAGTGGACTCCTTGCATGAGAGCTATTCATGCAGTCTAGTGAGTCACTTAGTGGGCATGTTGTAAAGCTGGCCCGAGCACTGGGACATAGTCAGCCTACATTCTTACATCCCCAAGAGGTTGTGAGTTTGGAATGAGATGTGTTTTTTTTTGAAATTTGCATGATCATCTTCTAAACCTAAATTTAGACCTCAGTATGTAGATTTTGGCAGTAGAGTGAAGATGTCTTTCTCGTCTAGATGTCCAATATTCAGGCAATATGCTACCTTATGTGATGCCTACCGTTGGATAGAGGTTAGATCTCTGCAAAAGAGGATAACCTGCCTTCTTGGTTTATTTTGGAAATATCAAATAAAGATTATTTAGCCTTTGAATTGGTGATGTGATTTCAAGACCATACTGCCAAAATGAAATCTGCATTTCAGAAGATGTGTCATTGGTTTGTTACCAGCCCTTAGAAGCAGAATCCAATGGTAATCTGACGATTACTTCTTACAAAAACAGTGATAGAAGGTAAGTCTAAAAGGTGTAAAAGGTGATTAAAGTCAGGAGGAGCCTTGTTATTTTAATGTTTAGAAATCAGACCGCATGAGTCATTTTATAGTTTAGGCGACTTGTTATGCATTTTGGATGGGTTAGGTCAGTGTTTTTCAAACTTTAATATGCATATGAATGGTTATGGATGAAATTGTGTCACCCCAAAATCCATATGTTGAAGCCTGAAACCCCAGTACCTCACAATGTGTCTGTATTTTGAGATAGAGCCTTTAAGGAGGTAATTAAGTTAAAACGAGGACCCTAAAGCAGATGCTAATTTAATCTGACTATTGTCCTTCTAAAAAGAAATTAAGATAAAGAAGAGACATCAGGGATGCACATGCATAGAGAAAAAGGCACGTGAGGACACTTTAAGTAGTCAGCCACATGCAAGACAAGAAGAGAAGTTTCAGGAGAAATTAATTTTGCCGACATCTTGATATTGAACTTCCAGCCTTTAGAACAGGAGAAAATAACTTTCTATGGTTTAAGCCACTCACTCTGTGGTATTTTGTTAAGGCGGTCCTAGCAAATTAATACATGAATTACCTGGGGATCTTCTTAAAATGCACATTTTGATTCAGTAGGTCTGGGATAGTCTAAGTTTACATTTCCAATGAGATTTCAGATGATACTGATGCTGCTGGTCCAGGGATGATGTTTCGAGTAGCAAAGATCTGGGTTACACTACAGCAAGAATTTTACCCTGAAAGCACAATGGCTTAACAAAATTAAGTTTACTTCTTGCTTATATCTAACATGGGTAATCTTGGGTGAAGGCATCTACATAGCCATTCAGGAACTTAAAATGGCAGTGGCTCCATTACCTGGAATGCCATATGTTATCAAGTCAGGGAAAGAAGGTGTCAAAAGGCTACCAGTGAACTATTTATTCATTACCTCATCCTGACATGATGCACATAACTTCTGTGCATTTCCCATTGGCCACAGTAGTCACATTGCCTGGTATAGCTGTAGGAAGTCTAGGAGATGTAGTCTTCCTCTTGCCCAGAAATGAGAGGCTACCTGGATATCAGTGAGAGCTAGTAATTTTTATGTAATTTTTATACCTCATTCCAATTTTACTCCTTTGGATATTTCACTGTTATCCAACAATAGTGCTGAGTGGGATCAGGAATATAGCTGAGTTTTCATTTGAGAAATGGAGTGGTAGTATTTTCCCCTTACAGTCCACTAAACTATATTATAAACTGATATCTGGAGTGGTGAACAAAATCTACACCCTCAAGATATCATTACAAGGCTCTCATTCTCTTGTGATGGTCTTTCAGAGACCATTCAAGATGTAAATCACTGGGAATTGTTAGAGTTTAACTTATTATTCTTAGTCAATGTATTCATCTCTGATATTTTAGAAACATAAACTTACCCCCAAATGCCCATTTCTTTAGAGATTTGGAATATATTTTTAGAAGCTGTAATTTCAGAGAATTGGTGTGATTATAAATCTATGGAGGACTCTAAAGTCTAGTTTACATGAAAGAAAGTTTATAAGGACTACAAGGGCTTGAGTCTTGCCCTTGACAGGTGTCTCAGCAAGATGAGAACCTTGGAGACCAGAATAGGGAAAGAGGTGGGAACATAAAGGGATGGACAAGAGGCTCAGAGTACCACTTTTAAAGGCTCTTCTCTAAAATTAAGCAATAATTGTATCTTGGTCTGGACCATAAAACAAGTCTCATTGAAATTAGATAAATGGTGTTCTCTGACCACACAAAATTAAGCTATCTAGAAAATAGCCAAATATTTGCAAAGTTAAAAATACACTAGTACATAATCTATAAACCAAAAACAGTCACAAGAAACATTAGAAAATATTTTGCAAAAAGTGATAATAAAAGACAATATATCAAAGTTTGTTGAATGTATTAAAGCAGTGCTTAACAGGAAATTTGTAAGTTTGAGTGACTATGAGAAAAGAATAAATATATAAAATCAATGATCTATGGTCAACCTTAAGTAATGTGGAAAAAAAAGAGAAAATTAAACCCAAAGTTAATTTTTAAAAAGGAAATTCTAAAAATAAGAGTGGAAATAAATAAAATAGAAAACATACAATTAAAGTTGGTTTGTCGAAAAGATTAATAAGAATGATAAAAGTTTAGATAGACCAATCAAGAAAAAATGAGAGAAAAGGAATTACTAATTCAGGAATTAAATAACAGTTATCATAGCAGATCCTACTGACATTAAAACAATGAGAAGATATTATAAATTATTTTATGCCAATTAATTTGACAACTTAGATGAAATGGATACATTTCTTTACAACCTAGTGTATCTGAATAACCCTTAGTGCTGCTAAAGACATTAAATTTAATTTAAACTTTTCCAGAAAGAAAACTCCAGGCTCAGATGGCTTCACTGGTAAAGTCTATAAAACATTTAAGGAAGGATTAATACCATTTCTCACACAATTTCTTCCAGTACACATGGAGGAATAGAATACTTCTGAACTCATTTAATGAGTCTAGCATT
>NW_011888890.1:1407562-1410474 GCF_000151845.1 Pteropus vampyrus | reverse complement strand
CTCAACATAATAAAGGCTATGTATGACAAACCTACAGCTGCCATCATACTCAATGAGGAAAGTCTAAAAGCATTTTCCTTAAGATCAGGAAGAAGACAAGGATGCCCACTTTCACCACTCCTCTTCAACACTGTATTGGAAGTCTTAGCCACAGCAATCAGACAAGAAAGAGAAATAAAAGATATCTGAATTGAAAAGGAAGAAGTAGAAATAATCAATGAATTCAGTAAAGTAGTAGGTTACAAAATAAATATTCAGAAGTCAGTGGCATTTTTATACACCAATGATGAACTTTCAGAAAGAGAAATTAAGAAAACAATCCCTTTTACAATTGCATCAAAAACTATAAAATACTTAGGAATCAATTTAACCAAGGAGGTAAAAGACCTGTTCTCAGAAAATTATGTCATTAAAAAAAAAAATTGAAGAAGATGGAAATAAATGGAAGCATATACCGTGCTCATGAGTAGGAAGAATCAACATCATTAAAATGGCCATACTATCCAAAGAAATCTATAGATTCAATTCAATCCCTATCAAAATAACAATGGCATTTTTCAGAGAGCTAGAACAAAGAATCCTAAAATTTATATGGAACTTAAAATTTATATGGAACCATAAAAGACCCTGAATAGCTATGGCAATTTTGAGAAAGAATAACAAAGTTGGAGATATCACACTACTTAATGCCAAACTATACTTCAAGGTTACAGTAATCAAAACAGCATGGTACTGGCATAAAAACATACATTGATCAACGGAACAGAATAGAGAGCTCAGAAATAAATCCATGCCAATATGCTCACTTAAATGTGACAAAGAAGGTAAGAATATACAATGGAGTAAAGATAGTCTCTTCAATAAATGGTGTTGAGAAAATTGGACAGATACATGAAAAAAAAAAAAAAAAAGCTGGGCCATCTCCTTACACCATATATAAGAATAGGCTCAAAATGGATTAAAGATTTAAATATAAGACCCGAAACCATAAAACTTTTAGAAGAAAACATAAGCAGTAAACTCTCTGATATTACTAACAGTAATTTCTTTTCAGATATATCTCCCTGGGCAAAAGAAACAAAAGAAAAAATAAACAAATGGGACTACATCAAACTAAAAAGTTTTTGTACAGCGCAGGACAAAACAAAAAGACAACCAACTGTTTGGGAGAAGATATTTGTTAATGATACATCTGATAAGGGGTTAATATCCTTATTAATGGCAAAAAACAAACAAACAATCAAACAATCCAGTTAAAAAATGGGCAGACGACCTGAAGATATACTTCTCCAAAGAGGAAATACAGATGGCTAACAGACATATGAAAAGATGGTCAAGGTCACTAATCATCAGAGAAATGCAAATTAAAACCACAATGAGATATCACTTCACACCTGTCAGAATGGCTGTCATCAATAAATCAAAAAACAGCAAATGCTGGAGAGGATGTGGAGAAAAGGGAACCCTCATACATTGTTGGTGGGATTGCAAATTGGTACAGGCGCTATGAAAAACAGTATAGAGTTTCCTCAAAAAATTAAAAATGGATATACTCTTTGACCCAGCAATTGCACTTCTGGGTATTTATCCAAAGAAAACCAAAACAATACTTCCTAAAGATCTATGCACTCCAATATTTATGGCAGCACAATTTACAATAGCCAAGCTATGGAAACGTCCTAAATGCCCATCAACAGACGATTGGATAAAGAAATTATGGTTCATATATACAATGGAACATTACTTAGCCACTAAAAAAAATGAAATCCTACCATTTGCAATGATATGAATGGACCTAGAGGTTATTGTGCTGAGTGAAATAAGTCAGACAGAGAAAGATAAATACCATATGATTTCACTTATATGTGGAATCTAAGGAACAAAAAGAGCAAACGAATCAAAAACAGACTCACAAATATAGTGGACAATTTGGTGATGGACAGAGGAGAAGGGGGTTGGAAGGCTGGGAGAATGGGGTGAAGGGTTAAAGAAGTACAAGTTAGTAGTTGATAGTTGGGCATGGAGAGCGTGGCAGAGGGAATGTAGTTAGCATTAATATGATGGCTAAGAGGAAGGCCAGGGGGTGAGGGAGCAATTGGGGGTATCGTTTAATGAACATTATAGATGTCTAACCAATGTACTGTATACTTGAAACTGATTTAAATAAATAAACTTATTTAAAAAAATAGACAAGGCAATTACAAGAAAACTACAGTAAATATCCCTTATGATACAGACACAAAAATCCTTTAAAAGTTAGTAAATCAAATTTAGCAATGTATAAAAAGAATAATATTTCACCAAGGGGTTTATCACAGAATACAATATTGATTTAACGGTCAAAAATTAATTAATAACATGAGATTAATGGAGAAGAATTCTATGACCATCTCAATAGATGCAGAAAAAGCATTTGACAAAATTCAACTCATATTTATGGTTTTTTAAAAAAATGAGTAGCAAACTAGAAATAGAAGGGAATTTCCTCAATCTAGGTCACTGAAAAACCTAGAGCTAACATACTAATGATGAAATATTGAAGCCTTTCCATCTAAGAATGGGAACTAGTCAGGAATAAATTTTTTCAACACTATTGTTTAACATTGCACATGGGTGCTATGGCCATTGAAATAATGAAAGAAAAATAAATAAAAGTATATGGTTAGGAAAGGAAGAAGTATAACTCTATTTCTTCACAGATGATGTGATTGTATACAAAGAAAATTCGAAGGAATATACCACAAACAAAACATCACAAACAAAAAACATCAACTATAAGAACTTATGAGCAAATTTAGCAAGGTTACTAGAAATTAGTAGTCAATATATAAAAATCAATTGCACTTCTATGGTCTAGCAATGAACAGTTGAATAATAAAATACAAATTCCCTTTTGAAATAGCATCAAAAAA
>NW_011888890.1:1405933-1406602 GCF_000151845.1 Pteropus vampyrus | reverse complement strand
TAGTCAATATATAAAAATCAATTGCACTTCTATGGTCTAGCAATGAACAGTTGAATAATAAAATACAAATTCCCTTTTGAAATAGCATCAAAAAACCTAAGATAACTGGAGATAAATTCAAAGAAAAACGTGTAAGACCTCTACACAGGAAAATGCAAAACATTGCTGAGAAAAATTAAGAAAATCTAAATAAATGAAAATGTATAACATATTCATGATCAGAAGACTTAAAATAGTTAAGAAGTCAATTTTTCCCAAAGTGATCTGAAGAGTCAATGCAATCCCAATGAAAATCTAAGTAGAAATTGACAAACCAATTATAAAGCTCATATGGAAACGTAAAGGAACTGCAATGGCTAAAACATTCTTGGAAAAGAATAAAAAAGTTGTTAGACTTAACTTCCTAAAAACGATAATTAAGACAGTGTGGAATTTGTAAAAGGATAGACAAATCTATTAGTGGAACAGACAAATAGAAAATCCAGACATTGATCCACTTATAAAAGGCCAAATAATTTTTGCCAAAGGTACAAAAGTGGTGCAATGGAGAGTGGGAAGTCATTTTAACAAATGCTTCTGGAACAATAGACTATCCATATGAAAAACAAAAACAAAAACACTGATCCCTACCTTATACCATACACAATAATTTGAGATGGATCATAGATC
>NW_011888890.1:1351749-1404978 GCF_000151845.1 Pteropus vampyrus | reverse complement strand
TTCTGGAACAATAGACTATCCATATGAAAAACAAAAACAAAAACACTGATCCCTACCTTATACCATACACAATAATTTGAGATGGATCATAGATCTAAACAAAAAAAACTAAATAATGCTTCTGGAAGAAACTAGAAGAATATCTTTGTGACCCCGGGTAAGCCAAAATTTCTTAGATAGGAAATAGAAAGCAATAAACATAAAAGAAAAAAATGATAAATTGGACTTCATTATAATTAAAAACATTATCGTGAAAATGAATAAAGAAACTATGGACTGTGAGAAATATTCATAATACAGATTTTTAACACAACACTTGTATCCGTAATTTACAGAGGACGTCTACATCTCTATAACAAAAGAAATCAACTTAAAAATAGGCGTTAGACTTTTAGACACTACACAAAGGAAAATATGCAAATAGCCACATGGAAAAGGCTTCAAAATTATTAGTTGTTAGCAAATGCATATTTAGAGGTACTACTGTACATAGCATGGATAAACCTCAACATTATGTGGAATGAAAGAAGCCAGACAAAAAAGAATAGGCACTGTATGATTCTATGCATATGAATTTCTAGAAAAAGTACATAATGTGGTGATAGAAATCAGAAATGTTTTGGTGTGCAGCCTGGGAGGAGGCGGGTGTACTCAGAGAGGGTAATAGGAAGCTTTTCAGGGCATCGAAAATGTTCTGTACCTTTTTTTTTTTTTTTTTAGGGGAGGCAACTGTTGATTGACCTCACAGATTGCAAGGACCTTGTCAGTTTACAATCTCTTATTTTTTAAAATTTTTACGCCTAGAGCACCTGGTCTTCCTAGGTGATCTCCCACCCAGACTCGACCCTACTTAGCTTCCGAGATCAGACGAGATCGGGCTTGTTCAGGGTAGCATGGGCTTAGACTGAAAATGCTCTGTATCTTAATAAGAGTGTGGACTATAGAGGCAGGCACATTTGTAAAAACTCATCACTGAAGATTTGAACAGGACACTGTATGTAAATCATACCTCAATGAAACTTTATTAAGATAATCGATGGTAACAGGGCTCTTATCTTTATGGGGTACAGTTCTCCCATGCAATGTAAAAGCAACTTGGGAGGACCCTTAGCAGAACTTTTCAGTTCTAATCTCATTTTTTTTTTAAGACAGAACTATCTGTAGAACATGGTAAATTGAGGGCACTTTCATCCCTTCACCTTCCAGTCCCAGAATGGGATCACCCTGTCAGCTGGTTCTAAGGAAGACCAGAACCTGAGATGTGACACCAGCTTCTGAAATTACCAAAAAAAAAAAAAAATTTGACCTACAGGAACAATTGCTGGTTTTAGAGTATGACAGACTGGTTTTGACTCTAAGCTCTAACACTTATTCTGGGACAAATGATTTAATTTGTCCAGAGCCTTGACTTCCAATTTTGTAAAATGAAGAGAATTATCCTTGCCTTGGATATTATTGTGAGGAATAGTGCCCAGCTCTTGACTTTGGTCACTTCTATGAAATCTTTCCCAGTCCCCCTGCCTCCTGCCTTCCCAGTTTCACATGCTCATAGTACTGTGCTTTTCCTCCAAAGCACCTATTCCATATGTAATTTTGCATTTACTTGTGTGAATGCGATTAATGTCGTTCCTCCCTTACCTTCTCCACACCCCACAGACCACAAGCAAGACCACTCCAGGGAAAAGAGAATGTGTATTTTTGCCACCAGCACCTAGTACAGGGCCTGGCACATGGCAAGTAAGAACAAACATTTCCTAGAGAAATGATGACTGGCAAAAGCAAGTCCAGACTGCCTTTGGGGGCCTTCTTTTCCCCTTTGTCATCTCCCTGAGTTCATTAATATCACCTTTTACTTGTCTTACAATGTGTGTGTGGCAAAAAATGAAAATCAATAAAATAAAATAGAGAAGGGTTTTGGAGGGGGAAGGTGTTTGGTCTACGTGGGAAGATTTGTCTCTTAATGGCAGCCTCAGAGAGATAACCCTGCCCTTAAGAAGCCCAGTGGTGGGAGACTTTGACACAGCGATTAAGAAATTTATAGCCGTCTTTATTTCTTCCTAAGACCTTTTACGCTGGCGAGCATTCCAGGCAGCCTATCACTGCTTTCCATCAAGGCTTGGGGGTTTCATGTTTATCTGTGTTACTTATATGTTGATCTTGCACGGCCTCACTGAGTGTTCTTAGGAGCCTGAGTTGTGAAACCCGCCTATCTTTTGGCAAGATTTGCCTTGTTTGATAGGGGCAACATGGCAATATATTGTTACTTCACCTTCACTGCCACTTTTTTTTAAATCTTATTCTCTGCCTTCTGAAAGCACCAAAGGGGAGTACTATTACGATCCCATGGACTGGGCATGCTTATGGCACCAGATTCCTCTAGAGAGTATCCAACCCTGGCTTTGGTGTTCAGAAGTTTAAATATTTAGATGGAAACGTATTTACTTACTTTTTTCCCAATTTCTTATTTTGAAATAACTGTATACTCACAAGAATTTGCAAAAAAAAAAAAAGTACAGGAAGTCCCATGCCCCCTTCAGCTTACTTTTTTGTTTTATTTATAAATGTAACATATGAGCATTATAGAATTTCAGAATACAGAAGCATATAAGGTACAAGTTCCTCCCCATTAATAATTGAGGGAATATCTTTCTAACATTTTTCTATGCATAAATGCATATATGGATATGGTTGAGTTGTTTTTCATAAATAGGGTCGTGCTATCCTGCAACCTCTTTTTCTTTACCAAGAATCTAAGTCGAAAAATCTTCCCATGTCAGTGGCCTTAGCTGCCACACATTTTTGTAAACAGCTACATACAAGAGAAAATATTTCAAACACTTATGTTTACAAAATGTGGCATTTTCTTTTTTTGGAAACTTAAGAAAAGTTAATATAATTTAAGAATGAGCACACTTCAATTCTAGACTCACGTATCTTAATTTTTTTTTTTAAAAAAGGCCTTATTCTAAGGGAAGCTCCAACTCTATTCCTGGTTTCACTCAAATTATCCTTCTCTGAAAGAAATACCTGCCTTCGGGACAAGCTGCCGGTGGATCATTACCGGTTTGTCTCCAACTTTAATAACCAGATGGTTCCATTCTTTTAAGTGCTCCATCTCCTTGTTTGGGAAGGTAAATCTGCTACTTCTTTCAAAAATGGCCTTTTGTCCGCCATCCTGGACACGTCTCAGGATGTTCCTTTGGAAGCCAGTAGGGATGGGCGAGGTCAGTTAGGATCAGGTCCAGAGGACGGCTGTGGGAAGCAGGTGGTGGGGATTACGGTGCTCTCTAGTGGGCGTACACCACCCCGGCACAGGATCCACTGAGTCAGGGTTTGCTTCCAGAAGAAATGCCACAGGGCCGCAGGGCCCCTAGAGACAGCATTACAACAAGGACAACATCACAAAGACAGCATCGCAAAGTGAAGGCATAGCGCTGCAGACTGTTGCCAGCTGTTTTGATGGGCTCAGTTACCAAATATGCCGCCCTAGAGTCCACACTTTGGATTCATCTCTTCTCCTCTAAGCTCAGATCAGAAGGGCTCTGACTTGAGGGGTTGCAAGTGAATGAGGACAGCACCCAAGGGTGAAGGGAAATAACTCAAAAAGTGGCCTTATGTTTCTCCCTGAGTTCTCAGAGAGGGTGGAAAGCTGGGACTGCTTCCCCTGGAGGGGAATCAGAACAATTTAATACTTCTTTGCTCCCTTCTGCCTCACATGCCACACATTCTCTTCTCAGTTACCCTCATGCTGACCCTGGTCCCAGTGGAAGGCTCACTGAACTTTCCTGACAGAAGCCGGTCTTTTTCTGCCAGGTCTGGGATAATGTATCTGACTCTTCCATATAGGTTCTTAATGGAAAATACTCACTTCCTACTACTATTTGCTGAACTTGCCATTCTCCCATTTTTTTTCCCACCAGGGCTCCACCAGGCCCCCATGCTTGGAACCGGGAGTTATTATGGACTCTCTGTCAGCTCACACGCACGAGGCCTGCCACTCCGTCCTCCATAATCACTCTCCACCCACATCACCACTGTTTGCATTCAATCATTCACTTGACAAATATTTGAGTATTTGCGCGTTGGCTTCTGGGCATGGATGGTGAGCAAACGCAGACTTCGTCATCCCTGCCCTCCTAGAGGGTATGGTTTAGGAAATTAGTCTTCATCACTTTTTCCTGTCTTCTTACTGAGTTTGTCTGTTCTCCGCTTTGCTAACTCACTTCATTCCTCGAGGAATCTTCAGCACACCAAAAAAATAATAAAATAAAACAACAACCAAACAAACAGACCCCCAGACTGAACCTTACTCCCATCTCTCTTTGTGGTGGCAGGAGAAAAGAAGCACTAGGTGAAGAGATGAGAGAGCAAAGGCTGAACATCAGCTCCATTGATCACCTGTGTGACTTCTAGGAAGCCTCAGTTCCCTAACCCTAGAAATAGAGTTGTAGCAGATAAATAAAATCAACGCTAAATTTATATCGATTTTAATAGTAACTACAGCTTGTGATGAAGCTTTACATGGTCTTAATTCTCATAACGTCCCATGAGGATGCTATTTTCAACCCCCTTTGATGGGTAAAGAAACTGAGGCTCACAAAGTTGAAGTAACTAGTTCTAGATCATACAGCTAGCAAGCAGCAGACCAGAACCTACAACAAATTTCCCAAAAGAAACTGTTTCTTCTACATGCTGCACTTCCATCTATCTATACACTCATGAGCACGGGGCTCGCACATTCAGCGCAACATTAGATTAGATTAGAATCGAACATCACGGCCAAAAAGCTAAAAATAACATACATCACAATAAAATAGTTTAATAAAATGATTTTCCAAATAGCATAGAAATTCGTAGGCTTTCATAAGTCAAAAGCCCTGAGTAGTGACCACTCCCATCCATGGCCCCCGGTGGGAGTTAGGCTAACCCCACAGTCTGGGGTGACACAGAGGATGGACAAGGAGCCAGCAAGAGCCCTGGGAGGGTCAATGTGAGCAAAGTGGGCTTGGGGGCCCCCACCAAGGACTACGGGTATACCAGAAGGGCTTCAGTTTTGTTTTCTCATTCTCTGCCCTCCCTTCTCTCTTTTTCTTTCCATATCTCTCTGTTTCTCTTTTTTCTCTGATTATCTTTATATCTCTTTTTTTTATAAGTTTTTTTTTAATCTCCTTTTTTGGGGGGGGAGGGGTTTCTTTCTTCCTTCCTCACTCCCATTCTCTTTTAAATATTAATGAAATGATTTGGATCAAATTGGGGGAGGGGGGACTGCTTTTTTATCTGTAAATAAAGCATGATGGTAACAACCACATACATAGCTCTCACCCACCAGGCACCATGTTAAGCACTTATAGTAACTGCTGCAGTTCTCATGCCCATTATAAGGTACTTCATTATTACTAATTCCATTTTCCAGATGAGAAAACTAGGGCACAGAGGTTAAGTGACCTGCCTCAGGTCACATGAGTAGTAGGTAACAACCCTGTAGTGTTAAATCCTTGCCATGTGGCTTCTGAGTCAGAGCCCTTGGCCGTGCCCCATGCTGCTTTTCAAAGAGGGGACAACCAAGAATAGTTGAAAGCAGTGGGAAGCTCACTGTAGCCTGTCTGCAAAGGTTAGTGTCCTCCCACTCAGCTCTAGACTGATCCCTAGTTTATTTGCCAGTAGGAGAAAAATCAAAGCACTCCCAGGGCATAATGAAGCAACAATTGGTGATTGATTTTGGCTAAAGATCTGGCTTTTTCTGAGCTTTTGTTCTACTGAGTGAGGTGTGGAAATTGGGGGAGGCACTAGTGATAACATGGCTGAAAACATAGGAGAGGAGACTGTGAGTTAGGGAGATAACACCGGGTAGGCAGACGCAGATGAAAATAGGAATTTTGGGGAAAAACTGAGATTTGGGGTATTTTAGGAATTTAAGCCAGGAGGATGTAACACTCTACTAATTTCCCTGCAAAGCTTCCTCATTAGTCCTTAGTGCCTTTGGAGTTTTTAATTCATGTTTTTAAAATCTAGTTAGCATTTAGACCTGTGTCAGGTGAGATTAGTTCAGCTAATGAATACAGTGATGCTGGCTTCCACCTGCGAGGCCAGGTTTCCAGCTCTCTCCAGTTTATAGACTACAGGCATACCTTGTTTTATTGTGCTTTGCTTTATTGCACTTCACAGGTGTTGCATCTTTTACAAATTGAAGGCAAGACCCTCCACCAGCAAAACGATCACAACTCGCTTTACTGCCATTGCGGTGGCCTGGAACTGAACCCACAATATCTCTGAAGTTTGGCTGTATTTGGCAGGCTCAGGAGTTTCACTCTCATGAAAGACATCCCCCAGGACTCCAAGTGGTGAGTGGCCAGCCTCTGGGCATTTGTCTTGTAAATACTGTCCCAATTCTGAATTTGTTTCCTTTTTAGCTCTGCCAGGGATACCCAGTCTGGCGTTCCCTAGCCATGCAAGTAAAGTGCACAGGTTTGTCATTTCTATCCCTGCCTCTTTGTTCCCCAGGGTTCACACATTTGTACATAACGCCATGCACTCCCTCCCGCTGGCTTTGCCTTTCCTTTGCTTCTCTTGTCATCTTTTATCATTTCCCACTTGTGTCATCGGCTACTCAAATGAGGTGTCCACACAGTGACAGTGGACATCTCAGCAGATACACTTGTGGATTAGCCCTGCAATATGCCAAGATTATTATGGGATTCTGAGGCAGGCGACAAAAGTGTTGGTGGGTTGAGTAGTGTTCTGCAACCAGCACGCAAAGTTGAACTCTGCTCCGAAAGAGCCCTTCACAGCAGAGAAAGGTAGATGGAGGTCCTCCTTCCACTTAGAGCACCTGAAAGAGGTGAGCTGTGGCAGGGACTGACTGCTGGGGAGAGGAAGAGGAAGGAAATGAGGAAGATGTAGAAGCCATGCCCGCCTCATCTCCGGGCCCACGAGCTTCCCCAAAGGAGTGCTCTGGAAATACACGCAGAGGGAGGTCCTGGGCTGCAGGGAGTTGCTGGCCCTGAGTAGCCTAGGAATAAATGCCTGGGCCCATCCCTTCGCTTCACCCATGCCACAGCCTCTGGACTCCCTGCTGCCTGTCATGACTTGGGGTGAAGATGAGTGTGAGATGAATGAGACACAGACTGTATCTCATTAATCTGAGAGCCTCATTGTTTACAGTGGGACCCCTGGCACATAGGTGTGTATGGCTGTGCTGCTCTTATCTGAGAAAATGAAAACAGGAGACTACGATTACCATCAATGGGCTTATTATCCAATCATTGCTCAAAAAAAAAAAAAATACAAATAAGGAGAGAAGAATGGGGTGTGGAGGGAGAGGGAGTGGGGGGAAAAAAGGAGGTACTGGGATCATGGGGTACTTCAAAGGCAGAGGCCTGGGTGGGGCATTCCAGTCCCCCGCCCACCCGCCTGAGAATAAACAAAACAAACGTGAGGAGGAAGAAACCAGAATCCGAGCCATGAGAGGATCAGCGAGTTCTGTGAAGGGCAGGCTACTTTGCTGCCAGCACAGTCAGGCCACCGTAAGCTCCTGTCCTGTCTGAGACTGTGGCTGTCATGTCTCCCCAGTGAATATAAAAACACCCGAAGGACGCAGCTTTTCCCGGCAGTTGCTTTGCAAGTTTGGAGTTCACAGGCTGAAACAAGTTGCCTTTGCAGCCTCACACCAACCGCATGCAGAGGAAAGAAAACGCCGGTAATACAGCAATTTTTTTCCCCTTCACTTTGACCAAATCACATGAGCTTTTGTCCTTTTAAATTGTCTGCAGCAAATGTAAATTCTAACCCTAAAAGTCATTCAGAGACTACTAGCAATGCACACTAAAGAAAAAACGACAAAATGCCATACGAGGGGTTGCTTGGTGTTTGGGGTGTGCGGCAGAGGCCCTGGAAATCAATATCTCCCTCATAGAGATGTCCTTGCCTTTTTGTATGTTAGCAAAAGAAAGGTCAGGAACCCATCTGCTTGTCCTGGCCTGGGTTTCTGATTATAGTGGCATGACTCTTTAAGATGCTCCCTGAAGATTCTTACTCTTTAGAAAAGAATGAAGGCTATTCAGAGCACGTTGTTTTATTAGTAAATGTTAGTTTTGCTTTCTGTGTGTGCTGATTGGAAGAATTAGTTTAAAGTCCAGCATAAAGTAAAATGATCACCGCTGAGGACAAAATGAACCCCCTTCCAAGAGAAAGACAGAGAAGGACTAAGTGAGGAATTAAGTCTAGGGTTGGGATTATGGGCAAACCTTGCCTCGCCCTCTGCATTTTTTCAGGTCTTTTCTAGGTGAAGGAATCACGTTTCTAGGCCATCTTCAGAAGAGAGTGAGCACCAGGCCCGATGGCTCCTGGTTGAGAAACTGTTCTCAAGGCTGATTTACCCTTGCAGACTGCAGGGCTCTTCTTGAACAGTGATTTCAAAGAGTTAAACTGCTTCCATATGTCCAGCATGAGAATGGAGTTTGTAGCCTTTGGCAACCTCGGCTGAATCCAGCTGCAGCTGCTACCTGTGTGTTCCACTCTGTGTGTGAGTGTGTGTGAGCGCGCACACACCCGCACGCCCGTGTGTGCAGTGACATCTGAACCATGTTCCGACTGTGTCAATGAAACTGTTATGTCTTTGTTGGGGAAGATATTAATTCTGAGCAATTACAGCTCCCTCTCCCCTCACTCCCTCTCACCCCCCTCCCCTCCCTTCATCTGCTCAGCAAGGACCATGGACCATGTCAAACAATATACAACAGAGAAGAATGCAAATAAACTTTAGTCTGCATAGCCCAGCAAAGCAGTTAGCCGCCCACTTGCAAGATACTTAACTCTTGTACACATGATACACAAAGAACGCTAGCTACTTTCACCAATCCCTTTAGACCAAAAAAAAAAAAAAAAAAAGCAAAAGAACTGATCCTTGTCTTTCTATCTGTGAGGTTGCAGTTCCTCCTGCTAATAAAGGAGCTTTTCCCATGATGCAGTGTGATAAGGATTGGCCTACATGTAGTCCAGAAAGCAACCGCCGATGTTTCCTTGATTAGGTGTCTTATCTTCCATTGAGCTGCATCTGATGAAGATTGCTGACAGCATAATGGCTGGGAAAACATCGGACAGCTCCATAAAATGGCAGCTATGTTATGACATGTCAGCCAGGACCTGGTGGATGGTAAGTTTGGCGTGATAACATTTTTTTTCACCCACCCCCAAAACTTACCCCCCTCCTTTCTTTTGAGCTCCTCCTTTATTGTTCCATGCACATGTTATAAAGTTCGCTGCCTGCGGAAAGTTCAAGCTCAAGTTGTGGGAGCCCGGGGTGCCTCTGCACACCAGTGTACTAGATAGGATTTCTCTGCTATTGTGGTCAGGGACATAGGCCTTCTTTTTTAAAAAGGCAGTGTGAGTTTTCACATTTTTTTTACAAAAGAAAAATGCAAATGGTACAGTCGGCCCCAGGCTGGCTGGTGTGAAATGTATGGAGGTGGGGTAGTCAGTGGGGGACTGGAGCCTTCTTGGCTAATTGTTCTTGCATTAGTCTTAAAACAGAGTAATGTACTTCTTTCTTCGGCTTCTCTGAATAATGATTTTGATAGTGTATTGTATCATGTTGTGTGCGGTTCCCTCATCAGTATGCGACTGTCCCCCACGCTTCGCCTTAATTTGGAATCCACCTCCCTTTCAATGAATCCTGTAACTGGAGCAACCACTGATTACTATGCCACTCAGCGTAATTAAATTTAGTTAATGAGGATATGCATATTCAGTTCATTATTTTTCTTTGCTCGGGCAAATGTGTGTGGATTTGTTGTTGCTGGTTTTGTTGTTTTTTTTTTTTTACCCCCATATTTGTTCAGCTGCAAATTTGGGGAAGAGGAAAAAGAGCATAAAAATTGAGAACATTGATGAATACTGTGACTCAACTTTAAAAATAATATTGGGAGGAGAGGAGTTGTAACTTTTTAAATCAGAATGCTGGAATCAGAGGCCATAGTTTTGGGAAGGAAAACCTTTCGTGTAAAATAAGTGCTACATAAAAAAATTTCAATCTACTGATTTCTGTTGTGTGGACAATGGTCTCTTGTACACAATAGTCATGACATGAATGGGGAAATCTTCAGGCAACCATTCCAGTAGAAATATTAAATTCATTCCTGGGTTAATTCATCTGAGCATGTATTTTCTTTTTGCCTTTTCTTTTCTTTTTCTCCCTTATGCCCCTTTCATTTATGCCTCGACTGCTTTTCCTTGCTTGCTTTGATAATTATTACGCTTACTGCAAGGGCTGTTATTTCACAATTAGTACAGTGTGAGACAATGGGCGCTTTATTCTAGGTGAGGAGGGGTATGGCCAGCCCTGGTGGTCAGCCCTTCCCCGGTGCCCAGACAGGAGAGAGAGCGCCTTCCGATTAGTCCTGGCACTGCTAGGCAAGAGAGTTTCTTAGTGATGTGTCTGAGTCTCCCAAAAGAGGGATGTTGTGCTGCTGCTTCTAGGCTCGTCCTGAGAGCCTAGTGCACAGAGGGTGCCGCCGTACACTGCAGTTCTCCTGCGCTTCTCATCCCTGTGCGGCGTGTGAGCTGCAGGAGAACTTTTCTGCCGCTGCTACTTGTTGCTGTTTTGAGTACTCTGTCTCAGAAAGAAAGACCAGTTCCTCAAGGAGAAACAGAAGCCTGCCTCCCTTACTCTCTCTTTCTCTCTATCATTTTATTCCCATTGGAGTACATTTTACAAGTGATATAAACTCTGCAGTGACACATTTTCATTTATGGTTGTATCTCCCATTAGACTTTAGCACTGTGTGTGTATACGGGTGCAATGAACTTAAAAATAACTGACAGACATTTGAAGAAAGATATTGCAAAATGTTTCTGTAAAAGACTTGCTTGACGTGACTATATCAAGACTTGGAAATGATGTTTTAATAGTTACTGTGCATCTTAACTATCACTTTAGCATGTTGCCAGAAGTGAGCTTTAAAATTAGTACTTTTACTAAATGGAACATTTTTCTGTCGGAAAATTTATAGGTATTACTCTATATGTATTTACTTAAAAACTGGGATTAATATGGTTATAGTGAGATAATCACTACTTCATCATTAAATTTCATCCTCCTAATTCTGCACAGAGATTGTAGCTCTCTAAGAGAAGTGTGTTGCGAATACTACAGTTAAAGATTTGTGTAAGCTGATGATTTATTTTTTTAAAATTATGTCCTTTTATTGCCAGAGAGGATGCATAATGTATACAGGGATAGGTTCAGAGGTAAAATATTAAGTAAAAAATGTTTGCATAAATTGTTTTTGTATTTCATCTTTATTAGGTTATATGAATAGTACATAAGTTTCTTATGAAGGACAATTCAGTTTTAATAAAATCTGTTGATTTGGGGGAAATGTCTAAGAGATTGATATTGAATGCATCATTGAAAACTTAGAATGACAGATGCTTTGTGGGAAACTTAATCAAGCTAAATTGTTGCTTATCATTAGTTACGGGAGAGAAAGGAAGGTGCATGGTGGCTGCTGTACCATGATTTCCCTCTTTGTGACTTAAAGAATATAAGGTGTTTTAAGGTTCTTACAAACCAGTTTATTGTGATTCTTCTCTCACCACGACACTGCTTCTTTTAGTTTTACAATTATTCTGGGGTTTTGTGTAAGAAGGGATATTGTATCTTTACTTGGCTTAATCAAATGAAATTTTAGTAACCAAATCCTGAATTCCAAAGCTGCAGTGTTAAAGTATCCGGCAATTGCTTCCTGGCTTATTGTCTGTTTCACTTAGATTCTCTTATTGTGTGACAATGATCATAAATTCTACTTGACAGGGAAAAAACCCAAACAAGACGTAGTTGTCCAATTCTACATCTGTTTTCCTTCCTAGATAGGCATGTTTTAGTAAAACAGAGGGAGGAAAAACATTTTATTGAGACAGCTAAAAATAAACAAGTACAAGAAGAGTAAACTCTGTGTGTGTGTGTGTGTGTGTGTGTGTGTGTGTGTGTGTGTGTGTGTGTGTGTGTTAAATATCATCTACATACATGCAGTTTTGTAAGTGATACATATGTTTTCTTTAGATTTGCACGTAACTTTTAGGGGAAAATCGTGATCATGTAATGTAAGCAGTTTAAATTACAGTCGGTTAGCTATATTTAGAGTTCTGTTGATGTCTTTTCACATTATTTAAAAATACCGCTTGGAAATATTAAAGGCGTATCTGGTTAATAGCACTATTTCATTAACGGTTATTGATGATGCTGTAGTTTCCTTTTGAACCATTAGAAAATAAAGCTAACAAAAACAATTTTTAAACTTTCCATTCTATTTCGTACTGTTTTTTAAAGCTTTCTGCGAGACGTATTAGAAATTCTTTGTTAGCTATTTGAAACATCAGGGTAACCTGGATGCACCAGACATTTTTTTTCCTCTAAATTTCATAAGTCTAATCCTTTGATCCCATCAGAACCAGACCAGAACATTTGTAACTTTACCTTAATCATGAAGGGTAATTATTTAAATATTAATCCATAAAATTAATTTGAAAAACAAATCGCCAGTTTATGAGACTGAAATTCTCCCAGCACTGTAAATAGTAATCAAAGAAAAAGGCATATAAACATAAAAATGGAACTAGATCTGATATTATCTAAGGCACAAAAGTGATTCTTGGTTAAGCACCAGTTAATCTACTCAATTTTAATGTACTTTTTATTTTTCTTGAAAGAAAATAATTTACTTTTTGAGAAATTGTGTTAAAATATTGAACAGGTACCTTTACATAACTTTATCATTTGGTTTAAGACAATATTAGTAAGGTGACATATTCATCAATTTTTTACTGTTTTAAAAATCAAATAATACAAATTTTAATTAAACGATTTGACAACAAATGTCAATATAGATACAACATTGAGAGACTGTTTTCATGGCAAATATTTCTCTAGTCTTTGAGAAGTTGAGGAGAACTTAGGTTTACAATTAACTATTTTTAACTGAGAATCCTAAAATTAATGTATCTTGTAAATGCTGAAACTAGTGTGTTATCTGTATTTCACATTACTGTAAGCGAAAAGAATTCCTAAGCAATCTAATTAATATGCTAAAACTATATGAGAAAATGCCTGGACTCATAAACGTATTTAGACTCCTATGGTAAGCTATCAGCCATGCAAAGATCTATCTAAAAATCAAAATTCTGTATTTAATTTTAAATTGTATTTCCTTTAGAAGTGTAATTGAAAGTAGAAATGTAGTTGAAACTGGTAGACACCATACAGATAATAACCACATCAACCAATTTTCTGAAGATATTCTGTCTATACATTGCCTCTATTTCCAGAATTCGAAGCAATAAAATTTATGTTTCATTTAACAAATATTCGTCATGAGCTCACTATCTGCTAGGCAGTGTTCTAGGTGCAGGGATAACTAAAGCTATCTCTTCATTCTGGAATCAAACCCAGTTCGCGGTGTTATAGGCAGGGGACACTCATCATACTAATGAAGTCTTCCGAGTGATCTGTTTTCTCTATAATGTCATTAAATATGTAGATGTTACATTTGCAGATTTGTCACTCATTGTCAAAGTTAGTTAATACATCTTCTCAATACTTTCTTATCCAAGCCATCTCCTGTGCAATTAATGACATGGATAAAGATTAATAATTTATTAAATATCAGTTCCTGAGTAATAAAACAACAGTAATGATGGCAATGTCTGAGTGAAAAAAATTTCAACTTTCATAAATAATTTTAACACTTTTTTACTACTTCAAATTTTGTCATAGATTACACTTTTTTGTTACACATCTTCTAGTCTTATATTCTTTATGACACATTTTCATTTGTAATGTCATTTTAGCATATTTAAAAATGAACTATATAGAAGGTGCCGTTAAATACATTAATGTTCTTCCAAGACACTTTCTGGTCTATAAATGATTTTTTTTAAATTTCATCTTCCATTATTTTCACTTACATGCAACACAAACTTTAGACAAGGAAAATATTCTTTGGATCCTATCTTAATAAATAGTGATTAGATGGTTATTAATCTGAGCAGAGAGTAAGGAAACACAAGCACCTATCTATCCTCTTTTCCAGTTCTTTTTTGGATGCAAAGGGTTATGTTCTCAACGGGCGTTATCTCTTCTATCTATGGGAAAGCTGGTGTTGATTTTCCAGTTTAGAGACTAGTCAACAAAGAAAGATATCTGATGCTCCCATTGTCATTGAAACTACAGCATATTTCTGAAACATAGCTAAATGATGTCAATCACTACCTTTAGGCATTTTTTAATTCCCTGAGATTGATTTGTGACAAATTAATTGTAATATTATTTGTAATTTATATTGTGAAGGGCTGAGAAAATGAACTTGGATGTAGGAAAATATACCCGTGAAAATATACCAGGCCAGTGAAAGAGAATTGTATTCCTCTGTTGCATTTTAATAGGGTAATGTAAAATGGGGTAATGCACCTTCAGTGCAGAAATTCTATTCAGGAGTTCTGTTAAGGAATACATGCAGCTATCCTGTATATTTCACTAACTTTAAGCATTTAAAATAATATTTCATTTTAATATTTCTAGAAAAGAGCCAGGAGAATAAAAATACTTGATGAATGTTATGATAATTATTATTATTCAACTCACACTTAACATGCTTTATAATGGGGGTATATTTGGCATATCATGTAATGGGCAGCTTTAATAACAATTTTTATTTCTCACTTTCTAACATAACTTTTTACCTACCACCTCTCTTAGAAACGACTTTATTCACAAAGCAATGATTTTTTTAACTTCTCGCTACTATGTTCATTTTTCTGAGGTTATAGCGTAATGGATATGTTTATGAGCACAGGGCTGAATCCTGGGAAATGTAGATTTGGTGACCTCTGGCAAATGAATTTGCTCCTCTCACGGCTGGTAGAGCCAGCTGTAAAGTGCAGATAATCATACTCATTACTCGTAGCTCCAACCTGTCGTGAGGATGAATGAGATGGAGTCGGTGAGGCACCTGGTGAATGCAGTGTAAATACCAAGTTCATGACACATACCCAGAAGGCTAAAACAAAGTGTGACTATTTATACAGATTAAGGTCTGAGCACTTAGTAGGTGCTGCAAAAATACACAGGGTAGATTAAGTGAATGTAACTATAACATTTTCTATGGGGCTTTCATAACCAAGTTGATTTTTTAAATTCATATACATTTTTTGTGGGAACTGCATACATTACATGAATCCAAACAATCAGTATTTTCCACGTCAAATTGTAGTAGAGATTTTAAAAGCAGAGCCTCCTAAAATATTTCTTTGTGCTTAGCAAGAGTCCATGGCTAATGTACACACATTAGCTTAATTTTAAAACATTACATACTATTATTTTAAGGGTAAAAGAAATCAATTATTGAGGTCCTCCTATTTGCCAGGTGTTTTCCAGGTACTTCGGGAGGCATTTTGTATCAGTAAGGACGGAAGTTACCAGCCCCACTTTACAGATGACACCACTGGACTTAAATAAGCAGCTTGCTAAAATGAACTCCACTAATATAAGGGGAAGAGGACACAACACTAAATCTGCAAAGTGTGAAGTTAGCCTGCTCCTCCCCTAGAATCCAACAATAGACTATTTCACCCAATGACCTGGGTTATAACATGCTTTGTGACCAGTCAGGTGATTTGCCCCTGCCTGTTCTGCACCTGCCTCCCCCTCCAGCTTCAAGCCTGACCTCTGTTTGAGGCCCAGCTCTCTGCGTGTTCAGTGGGCCAGGTTACTCACCCTCAAGCTGCGTCTGAGAATTGCACAGCTCTGGGATTGGAGGTGGCTGGATTCTTTGGAAATGTGATTCCATTCATCTTTCCTCGAGACAATTAGACTCGCCATAGTCATAAGCCATCTGGGGGAAATTTTTTGGAAAGAAATTGGCAAGCAATGCGTTTCCATTTTCAGGTTTTGATGATATCTGTTTACCTCATGGGGCTCTTGTGAGGCTCCAATGAGATAATACATAATAAACGACTTGAAAACTGTAAAATGCAAAACGAATTGAAGGTACACATATTATTATCTGGTGGTGTTAAATATGGGTGGGTGAAGAAAAGCTTCCCAGAATTTTGCCAGTGTTCTGGAGCGTGAGATAATGGTACAGAGAAAATGCTGGCTGTCTAAAATGTTATATGATGCTCTCCGAAAATTCTGCTAAACTCAGAGGGATTAATCCTTCAGATAACAATGCACTACTAGTTCACTAACATCTCATGCAATAGCAGTGATGATAATCTCACCACCTCCTTTGCTCTTCCACTCATACCTCAAAAGACTCATAACAGTTCTTCGATGAAGTTATTTTAACTCACACTTAGCATGTATTATAATGGAAAAGATTTTGCCTATCACACTACAATAGGCAGCACATTGTGCTGTAAGTGGGAATTTTTCCTCTTATTTTCAGGATCGTTAGAGGTAACAATAGCATCAGAAACTTTTTGAACTGAAACACTCTGGCATATTTGATATGTTTTTATGCAGTATGTAGGTTGTATAAATGTTCCAATATAAATGAAACTACTTTATTGTATGACATTATGTACAGATATAAGACTTATGTTACTTAGTTGCTCAGGTGTGCAACTAAAATTATAAGCCTCAGGAGAATGGGGACCGGGTTTTACCAACTCTAAGCAGTATTTTGCACATAAAAGGCCCTTAATAAATAATTGTTAAATTGTCTCAAGATTATTGCCATACTATTTTACTAATGGAGACAGTAATCTCAATGGGTGCTCAAGTTCTGAGTTAGTTAATGATGGCCCTCGCTGCAAATCACCGCACTGCCCTTTTCAAGATAAAATTTAGATGGCTAGGAACATGTAGGGATTATGGTGAAATTAGCAAAGTTTTAGAGCTGAGGGTGAGAGTGGGAAGAAGGTCCAGAAGCAAAAGTGGCACATTCATATTTTCCTGCAAGTAGACAGGCTCATGGTTATTGAGCCTGGGGTAAGTCAGCAGATGAATAAAACATATTTTTCAGCAACCATCATCTCCTACTTTCTCAGTTCTTCCTTTATCATAGTAACTAAGACCTTTCAAGGGTCTAATAAGTTAGAGAATTTGAAAAAGGCTAATGTATTTTGGGAGATAAATGACAAAGTAAAGTGACTTATTTGTGATGAAATAAGTTTTATTTAAGAGGACCGATTATTTTTCTACCCTAAGGTTTCAATTATTTTTTCATGTGTATTACCTTTATTGTGATGTTGGGAAGGGCCTTGGTTGTGGACTAACATTTTAGCATTCAGTGTTTGGGTGAGGGCTAAGGAGAACACGCTGAAAATAACAAAAACCTAAAAGAAAATGAGTAGACTATGGAAGTACATGGGTCTTTGGGAAAGTGAAAAAGAAGGTACCCAAGAACTTGTTGAGAAGTAACTGCTTCTAAATGATTTGGAGAATGAGATAAAGTGACAAAAATCATCTATTCGGATTAGGCTCTGTTTCAACCAGTGTAAATTGCTGTCTGAATGAAAACTGAGACCATTACTTCTGAATACTAGCACCAAGTTCCCACTTACAGCATTAAAAACTCTGTAGCCCAGTCTTCAGAGCCTGGAAGGTCACCCACTCCTACTCCTATGTCCCCTTTTCCTCAGTGCTGTTGTAAAGTGAATTTGAGAGAGTATTTTCAAACCCCCTGCCAAACAAATATCAGAGCCCTCTCAAGCTGATAGCATCTCTCTCTCTAAGATGTATTTTTATATCTAGTAAAGACGAGTGATATAGCAACTGCTTTTATTTACTTCACCCCTCCCGTGCTTTTTGGATACTTTAATGTGAAATGATAGTAGAGAGACATGAGAGAAAAAAATTGATTGTGGATCATTACTTGTGCTCCCAAACAGTCTAGTCACTGCTGCAGCTAGGAGCACTGTTTTCCTTCCAAAGCAGAGCCTCTGGCTTGAAGGAGCAGTGAAAGAGCTGTGACTACAAGATAAGGAGTCATTACCTTCAAGGTGTTTTCAACTGTTCTTACCAAATTTCAAGGTTTAATGCGGGTGTTGACAGCTAATCTGGTGGAAATCATGCAGAGGGAAATAAATATTTCTCATATTTGGACATTGGACAGATATAGGTGGGAGGATATGAGACTAAAAATAACGTCATATGTGTTATAGCACTTATTGCAGAGGACAATAACTTGTGAGTTCCTAGAATCACAGGGAGTTTGCTATTATTCATAAACCTGAATAACCTCACACAAACTTCTTTTACCTTCGCTGTAAAATTTTCTCAGATTTGCTCTTGGGTGGGATTGTAGTATACAGCAGATCTTTAAATAACATCATTTTGTTCAACATTGTTTTGTTATAATGTCTATGAGGGAAAAACAAAGTCGATTCCTGGCTGGGGCCACTGTATGTGGAGTTTGCACGTTCTCCCCACGTCTGCAGGAGTTTTCTTGGGGTGCTCTGGTTTCCTCCCACATCCCAAAGATGTGCAGTTGTGGTTCGTCGGTGTGTCTAATTGTCCCGGAATGAGTGAGTGTGGGTATGTGTGATGCCCCCTGCAATGGAAGGGCATCCTGTACAGGTTGGGTTCCTGTCTGGCCATCCATGACACTGAGCTGAAATAATCAGATTAGAAAAGAATAGTCTTAATTGTTTTTGTTCATCTTAAGTATATGCATTGTTCACACTTATTTCAATATTGAAGTGTTTTGAGTCTTTATTTAGAAGTTTGGTGATGTTTCTGTGACCAGAAATATACCATAGGAACTTAACTCTTGTTTACATCAATTAGCCTATGGCAAAATTGGTTTTATTATAAGTCATTTTGCTTAAATTCACAATTTCCAAGAACGTATGGAGAATGTTACGTGAGGACTTACTATACTATGCAACACAGTGTTGATCAAGACTTTTAAAGAGACAGCGATGATATTTTATCCATAAATAGAAGGAATAACACTAAATTGCCATTTTATTTTTCCAATAAGATATTAATTATCTTATGTGAGTCTATTCATTTTTCTGGCATCAAAGATGTTTATAAATGGTACCACATATAATACAAACCACATGTTTATGTTGCATGAATGTTCAGTCAATTAGTTTACACACACAAATGCTGAAATATTGATGACACATGTTAGTTTTTAGTGGGAAAAAAGCCAACAGAGCTAATTTGATGCATTGATCCTAGGGACATGCACACAGATGTGAACCTTTGACTTCATCACAAGTGATTTGGCTGACAAACAGTAGCTTGTAATTATTGTTGTGCCATCATAAATTAATTAACAAATCAATCAATCAGTTCAGAACCAGCAGCCCAGCCACATTTGTCAGTTTGAGATGTTTCCCTTCACTTTTTCTCCCTCACATGTGCTTTTCTTATCAGTTGCCTTGAAAACATTTGCTTGTGCCAGACTGGCTTTTTCCTCAGCTCTCATAGGGTATTCCAAACAATTGCATGGGTATAAGGAAATGCTGCTCATTTACATATTGATTAATATTCTATAAACTCTTGGCCTGTCACTGGCTAAAGTAAATAATTATTGAGCATTCAAAGGTTTTTGGTCAAAGCCATCCCCTCAAGCAAGGAGGAGGAAAATAGCATCCCAATCTCTCAGCAAATAGGCAGCATGTAAAAGTTGCTAAGGTAACAGTTCCCAACATTGTTCAAAAAAAGTATTTATTTATTATGTTTCCATCCCTATCCTATATTTTGAAGGATTTCATTAACTGAAAAAGTTGCATTTATTTGAACTGTGAGTTATTGCATTTTTCAGACACAGTCATCTAATAAGCACTGCTATGTGCCAGGTTCTCTGCTAGGAATTTCATATATATTATTTAATTAAATGCCTTATTTAATTCTTACAACACCAAAAAATTTATTTAACTCTCATTTTATAGTGGAAGAAACTGAGGTTCTGAGGGTTTCAGTAGTTCATTCAAATTTATGCAGCTGATAACGGGCAGCACCATGATTAAGAGTCAGGTTGTGTGCACTTCCTACTACACAACAACTAACCAAAACCATCAAAGAACTTCTGAACAGCACATTACAAACCCATGTTGCCACATGGAGTTGATGTAATTCTAGCCAAAGCAAAGAAACCTGACAGAAGTTTTATTCTATTTAAACCCACTGTTTCTGAGAAGCTTTGTGAAATATTAAAAAATAGTTATTGGATACCTATATATGCATTTATGTATTTCTGCATTTATTATTTTTCTACTTTTACTGAGGTAACATTTGATAACGTTGTACATTTAAGGTATACAATATGACGATTTGATACATGTGAAATGATTACCACAATAAGGTTATTTAAACTCCATCACCTCCTAGAGTTACCTTTTGTGTGTGTGCATGTAGCAAGAACACTTAAGATCTACTCTTTTAAAAAGTTTCAAGTATATAGGACTGTATGCTTAACTGTAGTCACCATGCTATACATGAGATCTCCAGAACTTATTTATCTTATAACCGGAAGTTCTTAGATATCTTTCTTGAATCTACTTCTAAGAGATTTATAAAGGGTGGAGACCTCCGAATCTTTCTTTGTTCTCAGAAGCATCATCCGCTGCTGGGTTAACAGGATGTTATTGCTTCCTTTTGTTTTGCTTCAAATTCTTGTCCTGAATCATTAGGTGCAGTGGAATAAGAGTTGCACTGATAATGAAAAGAATTAAATTGATGTCTCTAAACTGATCTGTAAGCATAGGCAAGCTATTTAACCTTTGGGTCCTGCCTACTACTTTGAACAGCTGTAACAGTAAATGAAATGCAGTGGTTTCCAACTTTCTGAGGCCCCCCTATCATAACCTAGCACACACATACATAAAAACTTGGAAGGAAAAATATTCGTAAAACAATCTTTACTTCTCATGCCTGAAATACACCTTTCTTTTATTCTATTTTATCTTTTATTCTATTTTATCTTTTTAATTGAAGGCGCTAACTAAATTGATGTCTTGGCTCACTCTTGGGTCATAATACATGGTTTGAAAAATACTGAGTGAATCAGAAAGTTCTCTGTTGAGGTCGAATTCATATCTGCATAGAAGTGTTTCCGGTTTTTGTGTCTAGAGGTCTTTATTATTTGAATCTCACCTTTTAAATGAATTTTATACTCATTGCAATAGAGTGATTATTTTGGGGTCTGTGATCTTGGTCAGTCTTCATTGCAGAACATTCCACCGAGGTGTTTCTTCTCTGAGCTGCTCTAAGGATAAGAGTCTGCCAGTCAGGCCTTGGATGAAGAACAGAAAGAATGCAAAGTAGGTTAATGGTTACTGGACTGAGTTGAATGCATGTTGGATTCTTATATTCATCAGAGAAATAACACCTATTAGGACAGCCCTTTATTTTGCAAATAAGGTAATAGAATGAGATTGAAGAATCTGAGGGAAAAAAATAATGTATAGAGCCTATAGTATTTAATTGCCCACTGGAAACTTAAATAAATGGCCTTTTGGCAAAAATCACATAAGGTGGACAGGATAGGTACTTTGCTAAAGCTATTTTTCTCCTTAAAATTTTCAGTAGAAGGAAATCTTAGGTACTATGTAAGGTCATATCTAATTTCACTTTATGTATCCCAATGTGGAATGGAGAAAAGTTAAAAATCATAAATATTTCCTTTAGAATAAGGAAACTTCATATTCTCGTTTATCTGCATTTTATATTGTTTATAAAATCGAGTACTGAGGGGCAGCTAAAATTAAAATGGAAGCAAGTATAGGATATAAAAATAGTTTTTGGAGGGTATTTTAGATTATACCGAGAGCCAGAATAGCACTATGGTTAACAGTCTGGGCTTCTAAGGCAAGACTACGAAATATGCTGTCAGTCAGCTGAATAAACTTAGACAAATGACTTAACCTCTCTATGCCTCAATTTCATTGATTATTATACATGGGGATAGGAAGAGGGTCAATCTTGATTCAATGAGTATATATGTATAAATACACACACACACACACACACACACATACATATATATATATGTATGTGTATATATATATATATATATATATATATATACTTTTCTCAGTATCCAACAAGTCCTCATGTTAGTATTAACTGTTAGCCGCAGATAAAATGTAATCAAAATGCTTTACAATAAAGTGCTTCATTATAAATAAGATCTACAAATGAGGAAAAACAAAAAATAATGTTAAAGAATGAAAACAACTCCTTCGCCCCCAGCCCACTAAAAAAAGAACCAAAAATCAAAAAACCCAGAAACTACATGTTAGGGAAATGATTCTTAGCAGCCAGGGCAATGACTTTAGGGTGAAATGAGCAATTAGCCCAATTAAGTTCCAGAAAGACTTCACTTATCATTTGTTCTGACAAAATAGCTTCTCCTAGATTCTGAGCTTCTGTCCATTTTCATCTACATACTACTAACTCAACTTATTTCATTTTTTCTCTAAACTCAATGGTAAATTTCTAGAGAACAGATCAGATCTTATTTTGCCTTTCATTTCCTGTCTCGACTTCTCCCAACTCCCAGTACCCTTGTTCCATAAGACTTAATGAATGAGATTGAATTTACCTTAAGTTCCAGATTCTTAGCCTATCATTAGTGCTTTGGACCCACAATTTATAAATTATATAAATATGTAATAGTAATATATGAAATAATATGTAAATTTATAAAGTCAATTCTGCTTTTCAAACACACAACTTACAAATGAGTTGTGCTGTAAAAGGTCGCTATAGTCAGTCATTAGAAATTTTGTACTGTGTAAAAGGTTCTCGAAAGACCCATCAAAGATGACTTCACCCACAGTGTACCAGGTGCAATAATGGCTCCAGACAACCAAAGATGGAAGCATAGTACCTTTCCACTCCAGGGGAAAGGACCCTTCCTCCTTCCAATAGCCCCTTTCTCAAGGAGGACTCCCCCATTTCCAAGGGACTGAGATTAGACCCCAATCCTTTTTAACTCCACAAAAAGTGGAGTTAAAAATCAGCAACATGGCCTAAGGTCTCTGAATAGCGCAAAGAAGGTGGAAAAGGAGCAGTAGGGTAACATTTACTCCTCCCTCTTTCCCATCTCTTCTGTTTTTTATTTTGCTATTATAGGAAGAGAGGGAGTAGTCCTGCAGCTTTCCTTCAGCTATAACTTGGTTTCCCCTTCTCTCCATCTTTCTCTCTCTTGGGTTTCATCTCATAGCTCTCTTAAGCCCAGAAACTGTGGGACAGAGGTAGTTGTGGCTGAGGGTTAGGACCGAAGATGGATGTCTAACAGACACCTTCTTCCTTTTCCTCTTTCTCATGTCTAATCTATTCCTTTTATCCCACCAATTCATCCCTGATCCCACCACCATATACTAGATCATGATAAAAGCTGGAGAATCTAGACTATAGCTTGAATAATGGGTGGTGTTGGTCACTAAGATTCTTACCAGCAATGGGCCTCTCACTTGGTGGATGATCATAGAGGTGGGTACAGGAGGCAGGAAGAGAAGTTTCTTTCTCAAGGCAGGTGTACTCAGCCAGCTAGAGCAAAACAAGAGCTGCGTGTCCATAAACATAAATAGCTGTCCTTCATTACTTATCTTGTCCCAAAACATAGCACCATGGGTTGACAGGTCCTTAGCCTTTATACAAAACATAAATGTCTTTGTGATGACCTTGTTGCCAATGTCTTGTCATTTAGAACATCCATCTTTTCAATGAATATGGACCCAAACCCTGTCTTCCTATTAATGCTGCATTTGAAACTGCATAAATCTACTCATTCTGTCAACAAATTTTCATAGAGCATTTACAAAAAATTGCTATGTGAACATGGCAAACTTCTTTCCTTTCTCATGGAGCTTACATCTAGTGTAGAATGCAATGTGACAAGTCCTTTGTTGATGAGGTATTGGCTGTTGTGTAACTATATTAGAGCGGCACCTAACTTATCTTAGAGATGGTGTAGTTTCTCCATATGCACGTAAGATCATGGGAGATTAATTTCTGCAGAGGGATCAGCATGTACAAAGGCCCAGTGGCAAGAGAAAGCATAGAAAAAAGACATCATGCTGTTAAGTGGAGGCACTTAAACTGAGCAGAAAAATCCACAGTAAAGCCCCGCTATTTTGCTGACTGATACTAAGGAAAAAATTCTAGGAACAGGGCCCTGGGCTATTAAAACGCTCCAGCCTACATGCCACCACTACTACCACCACCATCATCACCATGCCACACTCCATGTATCCACTGCAAGACAAGGATTTCATTATAATGAAACTTCACAGACACAGATCAAATAACATGGGACAAGGGTCTAAGCTCAGATGGCTGCTGTTCTGCAAGTTTCTGGTTTACCCAGCCTATTAGACTGTAGCCAGATGTACTGTGTTACCTACATAATCCTTATCAGCAGCATTCCATCTGTGTCACCCAAGTAGCAGGAATTAGGCAGACACCCTTTTGGCAAGTGGCCCAAAGAGTACAGAACGCAGGTAAGTCTTGGAGGCATGTAACCCACGGCCCTCCAAGCTGGGAGAGAAGAAAAACACATTGAGTTTCTGCCCCAGATACTCGCTTGAGTCGCTCTTGCATTCCAGAGAGAGGTGGGTGGGGGGAAATTTGGAGGTTAGCTGTGGGCCTCAGAGTGATGATTACTTTGTAATGGAACAAATTAAATTATGTGAAATTTTAGATGCTTTCCCCCTGCCCTAGCGGCTCCCAATCTATTTAGGGGTAGACAGGAAAAGGGGACCTTCGCAACAGCTGCTTAGCTGCTTGAGCTCAGAGAGGAAAACCATAATTTGTCTGTAATCCCTAATGCCAACAGTTGTTCATTAAGAAACAAAACTAATGTAATCTTGATTATTTGCTCAGATTTCTACTCTATCATGTTTTGTACATCTGGCAGGCTAATGTAATTTTCCTCAGAAACCCAAAGCAATCTGGTGCTCAGACAACACCATGCAGATTTAGGTAAATTCCAGGCTCAGATTAGCATAATACTAACTAATCACGAATATCATTTGCATTCATTAGAGTGTTGGGGAAAAATTGTTTCTAAATGGCAGAAAATTGAAAGAAAGATTAAGGGTAAAGGCTTGAAAATCCTGTTTGGCTTGATGTGACTGTATTACAGATGATTTTTCTCTTACAAGGCCTAATATTTAATGTGCAAGTATTAATTAGAGTATTGGAAAAAGATTGCATCTAATTAGAAGAAAACTAAGAGAGATTAAGGATCAGGCGTATGGACTTGCTTTTTCTTGATTCAAGTGTGGAACAGATGATTTTCTGTGCAATGCCCAAGAGCTTAAATGTGTAAAAGATAGGGCGATTAATTTTTTTAGAAAGGGCCAAGCCTTTTTTTGAGATAAGGGAGAAACACCATTTCTTTCTCTCATGGAGAAATGAGTTATTGGTCAGTACCTTTGTTTTTATGATCAAGGAGAGAGAATAACAATTAAACTCCTAAGTCTAAAATAGTCCCATAAAGTCCACACACTGGGAAAACCTAAAAGTCATGGTAATAGACCCCAAATGATGAACTGGTTAAAAAATAATAAAAATATCCCACCCCCCCACCTCCTGGTCATTAGCTATTTTCCTTGCAATTTCCCAGGTCCAGCCATTTGGTATAAACAGAATTGTTTATAGGCTGTGTGCTGGGGCCTGTGCCGGACTGTGGTTGAAAGCAATTGTCTGTAAATCCTGTCTCTTCACAGTTCGGCTGCTGTGGGGCTAAATTCAGCGCTGCCTTCCTGAGGGCTCAGAGCAGGTGCTGGCCAATAGCTTTGGCTTCTCCCTCTGACAGATGAGCAAATGGAGCCCATTCCCCTGGTGGGGAGCCAGCTGAGCAGCCATTAGCAGACACGACTTTCAATGTACAAGCTAGCTGAGCTGCTAGCTGAGCTGACTGGGCTTCAGGCTTTGGCCTCAGGATGGCATAGGAGCCTGTTAACGCAGAGAGTGGTTTGGGGATCAGCAGCTTTGGCAGCATCTGGAAGCTCTTTGGAAATGCAGATTTTCAGGCTCCACTCTAGACCCACAAAGTTAGAATCTGCATTTGCACATGATCCCCAGGAAAAGCAAAGACTCATTACAGTTTGAGAAGAGCCTATGCATAAGATACCAGATCTGAAACTTTTAGGAGTATAAATCTCACATGGAGAGCTTGTTACAATTCAGTTTCCTGGGTCCAAATTTCAGTTTCAGGAGGTCTGTGGAAAGTAGTATCCTTGGCACCACACTAGAGAAACACCTGGGTAGAAGAAGGAGCATGGATTCAAATATACCTCACCTACTGAGTTAGTGGAAAGTTGCTTAATGACCGTTAAGTCTCAATTCATTTTTCACATGGGGAAAATAGCGCCTGTTTTAGAGGGTGATGGTTAGAATTGAGTGAGCTCACATCTGCAAAAGGCTTAGCACAGCATCTTGTGCATTTAGGCTCCGCAGATATATTAGCTCCATTCCCCCTTTCTCTGTTTGCAAGCCACTTCTTCCACCTGGCCTCTTTATGTTTCCCCACCCCTGGGTCCTTTCCCATGCCACCCAAATGCCCACTTTAGTGGCAGCTGCCCAATGACTCTTACACCTTCACCTGCACTGTTCTATCTTCTGGCGACGTCACCAGACTCCAAGCTTTTCCTAAATCTTCCAAATGTATCCATCCCTTAGCCTATTCTCTCTGCTCTGTGCTAAACTGGAAGATGGCTCAAAGCTAATAGCTGAGATTGTATGCGGTGTCTTAACTATGCTGTTTTTGTTGGGGACTTAGGAGATAATGTCTTGACCTAGTGTTTCTCATTCATGGTTGTCTGAAGATGGTTTAAAAAAAAATGCCCAACACCCTCCTCCATAGAGATTCTGATTTATTTGGCTGGAGTGAGACCAAGCATCTGTATATATTTTAAAGTTCCTCATGCAGTTAAAAGTGAGTGCCAAGATTGGGAACTGTGCCTTTAAGAAAGAAATCAAGGAGATCAATAAAAAGGATATTTTAGCCCGAAAGACCTTTCAGTACTTTTCAATGAGACTACTTCAGCCATCTCTTAAACGAAATGGGTGCTAAATGTTGACCTACATCTCATTCAGTTATCCTCCATAGCATTTTTTAGATTTTTCTTGAGAAATGCATCCTGGGATTAGCTTTAGAGGCCAGGTCCCCTTCTTTGTTAAGTCACTTAAACACTCTGTGAGAAAGCCCCTTCTTTCAAAGACAAACCTAGGAATATTAGGAATATCCATTCAGTTCCTAAGTCCACGATGTCTACCTCCTATTTTCTGTAAACTACCTTTTGGAAGAGAATCAAGTAGGTGTGCAAACCCAGGAAGATGGTGGACATGTGTGTGTGCATGCATGTGTGCGAGTGTGTGCTCTTGGAAGATAAAATACTGAGAAATTTTAGTATAGCATCTTAGTGGAAGAATTGTGGACTGGATAACAGGACAACATGTATCAGATTTCTGCATTCCCATATTAGAGCTCTGAAAACAACCAATTGCATCAACACAATGTCTAGTAATGTTCAATAAATGTAATTCCCTTCACCATTCATCCATCTACTATAAAAGGTACATTGCCATAAATTTTATAGGCAAAATTCACTAGTTATGGTGCAATAAAACTAACAATTTAAAAAAAAATTAAAAACAGAATAAGTGTGGTAAATAGGATTCAAACTAAATACAGAATTTTTAGAAAATAAAAAGATAGTATAATGCACATTTATTCAGCACTGTGTGTCAATTATAATTACTTTGCATATATTATCTTGTTTAATCCTCTCAAAAATCCTGAAGTGAGTATTATTATCATCTTCCTTTTACACTTAGATAAATCGAGGCATAGAAAGGTCGAGTAACTGTCTTAAGGCCACACAGAGAATAAGCAATGTAACTGAATTTGAGATAAAACAATCTGTCTGCAGAGTTTGCGTTTTTCACCAGTGTGCAATGTTAAGAATGAAAACTTATGGGATTTGTCAAAATCAAAAAGAAAAACTATGGCTTTCATTATTTTTCACAACTCTTTTTATTTAAATTGAAAATAAGCAAATTAAGCCTTTACACAAGAAGATGGTGGTGAAATAACAAAAAACCTAAGGAGAGTAGGAATGTAAGTTTTTTGTTTTTTGTTTTTTTTAAAGAAATTAATGATTTAGAAAAAGAAAATTATAGAATGGAGAAATAAAGAGTTGGTCTTTTGGGGAGAAAAAGGAAAACATAAACATGTAAACATGTAAAGGCAAGGTTACATAAGAGAGTTAAAAATAAAAAGAATGTATCTCTGTGTGGGCATATTTGAAAATCTAGATGGAATAGATGTTTTGTAAAGAATATATAAGTTATCAAACATTGGCTCTAGAAGTATAAAACCCAAGTAGTCTTATGATCATGGAACCCGTTTTATAAGTTAAGATAAAAAAATTAAATTAAATTTTAAAAAAGAATTTTTTCTATTAATAAAAAAACCTCACACCTTTGCAATGCTTGACTTTATGGGAAAATTCTTTTAAAATTTTAAAGAATTTCCATGTCGGGAGCATAAAAATATATGAAAGGTTATTTAATTCATTTTATAAAGCTAGCCTAACTCTGATTCTAAAAGTGACAGAGCAAGGAAGGAAGAAAGGAGAGAAGGGATGGAGGAAAAGAGAGAAAGAAGGTAGAAGGGGAAAAAAGCAGAATAGAAGATAGGAGAAAATTTACTACAATTTAATTTATAAGTAGGGGTGCAAGAAGCTAAATAAAATATTAATACATTGAGTCCAGCCCTATATTGAAAGCATATTAAATTGATAAATCAAATGTTTTTTTTTTTCTGTAGGGATTTTAGGTTAATGTTAAGACAGCTCTTGTTTAATCCATTACAGCAATAGTTAAAAAGAAGAAAAACATTCTACGTAATTACCTAGATACATGCCAACAAAGATATACCAAGAAATATGAGGATAAAGTATTAATATTATCAATATCTATCTCAAAAAAATAATAAAAAACCATACTTAATAATAATACTGTAGAGCAGAATTTCCTGGAGTGTGTTCTGTAAAATAGTAGTCCCTCTGAAACCTATTAATTTTATTCAATTTATAGAATAAAAATCTCAGAATCAGAACCAAAGTACATATAATATTCTGAATGCATTTCAAGTGGTGCAGCATATGGCTAAGGGTACAGGTTCCAGCAATCATACTTCATCAGTTCTAATTTCAATTCTGCCTCTTATTGGTGGTATGATCTTGGGCAAGTTATTTAACCTTTCTGAACATCTCTTTACTTATAAGTAAAAGCAGGAAAAACCCACTTCTACTTATACGAAATAGAAATAATGCTAGTACTTCATAACGTTAACATGAAGTGATAAAATAACTTTTATAAACTACCCAGATATTGGTATATATTAAGCACTCAATAAGTACTATCATTATATAATTACTATATAATAATTATGTAACAAAAGGACCTTTTAGATCAATGGGGAAAGTTAGACAACATAATAGATAAATGGAGATGGAGCAACTGGCAAACTATTGGGGAAAAAAAATCATTAGTTGGATCCAAATATTTGTACCATACACTAAAATAAAACAATGATTAAAAAGTAAAAACCAAGAATTAAAAAAAAACTATAAAACAACTAGGGGAAAATTGAATATTTGTCTAGGTGTATCATAAAGACAGAATCCACATGAAAAGGCAATAAACTTGACTATATAAAAATATATTGTATAATATAAATATATAACAAATAATGCCTCGATATTCTATAATTCCAATTATAGACTATATTAATTATATAAAATAAGCATACGTAATACAAGTATATTATATCTACATGTATAATTTATATATAAATTAAAAAAATTAAAACTGTGTAATAGAAAGGATTATAAAAATTAGCATACAAGATAATTTATTTTAAAATATTCAAAAATTATGAAAAATGTAAAGAAGCAACACAATACGCAAAAAATACAAAAGGACTATGAATACATAGGAAAATCTTTACTAGCATTCAAAGATATTAAAATTTAACCAATGAGCAACTTTTTTACTCCTACATAACTGGTAAAAAAATAAATAAATGATTCCTAGTATTGAAAGAAAAAAGAAACACTTTCCAACATTGCTGCTTGGATCATAAATTGGTAGGCACGACACAAACACTTTGGTGGAGAGATAGGCAATATTTATCAAAAATCTTTAAAACTGGCACATCTTTTAACTTAGCAATTAATTGAGGAAATTATTCCATGTGTGGGACACAAATTTAGTTACAAGAAACTGAAGCAGTATTGTTAAAGCTGGAATTATCTGAAATAGCAATGCCGTGGGGAGAAATCTTCATTACATAATACCAATTAGGGAAAAGAAAAGGTTAAAATTCAGTGTTGTGATATCATCCCTAAGAAGAAACAAACACACATAGAAATGCTAAAAAGATGCACAGCAAATATTTAGTAGTGGTAATTTCTCAACAATGAGTTGACGAGTACTGGTTTCTTAATACGTGATTTTTTGTTTCATAGTGCTTTTGTGAATTCTGCAATTTTATACAGTGAGAACAAAATGTATTTGTCTCTTAACTGGACTTACTTTAAAATAGATATGAAGACAAAGAGATATTCGTTCACTCTATGGAATTAAATCTATGCACTATTTCCTCTGCAGTTATGATATACATTATAGGCAAAAGAGCTACAAATACTACTCATGTGGTTCTAATCTTAATATCCAGTTTCTTCTCTAAGACTCTGGTTTACAATAAACAGAACTTTTGTTATAAATACAAACTCACACTTTAGTCAACAGCATCAAAGAAAAGTGTGTCTATTCTTCTGTGGCTTTCGTCCCAGCTCATGACTGTCCACACAAAGATACAGCATTGCTTTCTTCTATGAGGGCTTTTATTGCTACTTGCAAATAAGTCAAAGTCTAAGGCTCCAAGTAATCACAATCATATTTAAAATGAGTTTTTATCAATTCCATTGTGAAGAAAAGCTGCTTCCTCAAAAACACTCTGAAAACTGCCTACACCTGCTAATTTCTAACCAGAAAGAGCCATTTTCACAGTGGGCCAGGACCTGTGGCTTTCTGTCTTCTTACTCTTCTCTCTATATATATTTGCCCTCATACTTCAGTGGTGGGAGGGTTATTTCATCATCCCTTGGCCTTTTGACAAACAGAATGACTTCCAGATTGGACCGAAGGAAATAAATTGCAAAAGAAGGGGAGCCAGGAGTATTGTTGATGTGTTTACTCTCTAATAGTACAGGTTATATTTGGAATTTGCCAAGCAGACTGTCACTAGTTGTGTCAGTGATAGTAATAAAAATATGCTTCAGACTTCCAGTGAAATGCAAGAGTAAATAAGTCCTGCATGGAAGGGAGGAAGAGGAGGGAATTGCTTTCCCACATCTCTCAGAAAGACCCTCATCATTGTTTCACTCCACTTCTCCACTTCACTCCTCTACGTGGCTTTATGGCTTTGCTACTTGTCCTCGCTACAAAGTGGCAGCATTCTTTCTGCAGTTCCCTTTGCAACTGGTCTTTCTCTCACTATATATATATATAAATATATATCTACATATCTCTATATAGTGAGTGTATACACACCCACATACATACATATATACATGCTTTAGGAGGTACCAGAGAAAAAAGAAGATGGGAAATATTTTTTTAGCATTAAATTTTTGATGAGATAGAGTCCAGTTTAGCAGAGGCAAGAAATGGAACAATGGTCCGCTCTTCACTGATGGCACGTAAGGAACTAATTTTTGCCATATTATCTTGGGTGGGAAAGTGGGTGGAGGGTGATTGTCATCATTTCTCTTCTGCAGAACATGTGTGGTTGGCCACTGAAAAAAGTGCTTGCACTTCCAAATTAATCAGCGCACAACTAGCTGGCATTCTAAATTAGCCAGAAAGTTCTGATTTACTCCTGTAGAAGAAAGAGATTAGGATATAAGCTGTACAAGGGTATGAATTTTGGTTCATTTTGCCAGGTGATAAAATCCCCAGCACTCTGTGCCCCGCATGAAGTAAGCCCTTGAGAATTGCTTGCTGAATGAATCAACTGATCTCAAGAAAACTCGTTTCAAACATTTATTTTAAGCAACGTCTTTTCTATTTCCTGGGGTCAGCATGTCTTGTTTTTTTACATGGTCATCCTCACTACTCTAAATAACTAATGTGCTGAATATTGACCCTGAGGAAATATTAAATCATCAAAGAAAGTCATTATATTCAATAGCTTCCATTTTTTTAATGGGGGAAACCAAACTAATAAGATTTAGTTTGTGAACAGGGTTGAAGTAAAGAGGTTTTAAAGCTTAGTTAATCAAGTGTTTTAATTAAACTGCATGTTAGACACGACTCTTTGGTTCTGTGACCCAAAGCAGCTTGAACTAACACACACAAAAGGGGGCCTTATTGATTCATGCAGTCCACTGTAATGTGGAAGAGATAACGGTGTAGGAGGAGAGGCATGTCCCTGGGTCATGCTCAGAATCAGAGGCCAAAAATCACCAGGCTCACATTCGGGCTCACATCCTCTCTACTACTGGGTGTTTAATTCATTCCCAAAGGCCACAGTCTCTGCGAGATGGGACAACAGGACCCAGCGCTTCCTAGATTTATGCCATACCACTCTCAATGTGTAAGAAACTGTCATTGTTGGTTCTAGATTTTATTTAAACTGCTGGGAAGGATTTTGATTAGATTGGCTTGGATTAGACCCTGTCCTCCAGACCAGTCAACAATTTCCGAAAGGTCAAAGTGACATAAGAAAATAAAATTTCCCAAGGGATATTTATAGATGAGGAATGGGTAGTTTCCAGGGGAAATAGGAGAAGGTGGTTCTGGGGAGACAGTCCTGTCAACATCTGCTGTGCTCACCTGTTGGCCCCAAGGTGTGATTGATCACCGCTTTACTACATAAATATTATACACATATACCAAACGGTTTAGATTCTTGTGCCTAACCTGTGTCATTTGTCCATTCTTATGCAAGCAGCTTATGAGATGGAGGCTGACCTCCCAGGCATTGCATGTAGGTAGCAAGTCCTTTCCTTGGAGCATTTGTCAGTTGAGAGGGAGAGCCCTAGCTTGTTTTAAAGATTCCTTTTCCTCTCCCTGTCATCCAGTCAAAGTGAGTTTTAGAACTCTAGCCTCTTTCTTTTCTCTCTCTCTCTCTCCTCAAAAACCTAACAAACCTTACAATATACAGGTGATGTATTACTGAATTGTACTCTTGAAATCAATGTAATTTTATTAATGTCACCCCAATAAATTTAATAAAATAAAAACAAACCCATATGCATTTCCTCCTGTTAGGGAACTACTCCCCTAGACTCACCTTTCCAGAAAGCACTCTTCTTCTCTCTCTTTATCTAAGCACTCTCATCTACCTCTCCCAAGTAACAGCAAAATTCAATGAAAAATCTGTGTTTTACTTTGAAACCTTTATTATTTTAGGGGTAGAGAATGAGGAGGAAAAATAGGAAGTGGTAAGGGTGAGACTCTTTGGAATAAACCTAGTCTACATATTCAAAATTTCAGTATACACGTGCTTCCAGTATCTCCATATTTATTTTGCTTCATCGTTTCTCCAAACATAATCCCCTCTAATTATTTATTTCGTATTATCCTTATTAATCCCTCATTTTTGCCAAGTGTGGAATTATTACCTATCCCCTCTCAAGAAAGAGTTAAGAGACATTATAATTGCCTCCTTGTATGATAACCATTTTAGAGTACAGTTTTCTATGGAGAGAATAGGTAATCCAGGCTATTAACAGAGTTGCTGAAAAAATTCTTTACCTTATAAAGAAGTTTCAGCTTCACAACTTGTTTTCACTAACAATAAATCTACAACTTCTTCTGAGGTTTTTTGTTCACGTAGTATTTCTTGGTGGACGTCAGGGGCTGAGTCCTTGAGGAATTTCAGCCCTTTGATCCTCAGGCAGGATCCTCTGTGGTGGCTTCTATAGCTAGTCTATCTTCACTGCGCCCATCCTTGTTGCTCCAGGTGCCCCCTGCCCAGCCCTGCTCTTCTACCCACCAAGTCCTAGAGGTCAGGTAAAGGGACTTCCAGAGATGGAACAGACTAGCCAGTCCTACCGATTCTTTTGGGGGCCAAATACAGCATCCGGATTGTTGAAGAGACTCACCAAGGGCTGGTGGTTGTGGGGCATGGCGGGGCAGGTGGGGGAATGCTATGTGGGGTTTGTGTTGGTAGTCCACTTGCCCCAAGAGCAGTCCCTGGCCCAAGTCTCAGATGGTGACCCTTGAAGGGGGCAGTGCTTCATGTTCCTTTCCCAGTTACTTCTTCTGTACCTCCCGTCTTTGGAAAAGGCCCCAGCAAAGTGAGATTCTGCAGCTAAAGTTTTTTTATGTTTTCCCTCCAGGAAAGGATAGGGATTATCTACCAGTATTTAAGGAAGCAGAGGAAAAAGGAGGAGAGTTAATATTTAATTAGGATATAAGCTGTACAAGGGTATGAATTTTGGTTCATTTTGCCAGGTGATAAAATCCCCAGCACTCTGTGCCCCGCATGAAGTAAGCCCTTGAGAATTGCTTGCTGAATGAATCAACTGATCTCAAGAAAACTCGTTTCAAACATTTATTTTAAGCAACGTCTTTTCTATTTCCTGGGGTCAGCATGTCTTGTTTTTTTACACGGTCATCCTCACTACTCTAAATAACTAATGTGCTGAATATTGACCCTGAGGAAATATTAAATCATCAAAGAAAGTCATTATATTCAATAGCTTCCATTTTTTTAATGGGGGAAACCAAACTAATAAGATTTAGTTTGTGAACAGGGTTGAAGTAAAGAGGTTTTAAAGCTTAGTTAATCAAGTGTTTTAATTAAACTGCATGTTAGACACGACTCTTTGGTTCTGTGACCCAAAGCAGCTTGAACTAACACACACAAAAGGGGGCCTTATTGATTCATGCAGTCCACTGTAATGTGGAAGAGATAACGGTGTAGGAGGAGAGGCATGTCCCTGGGTCATGCTCAGAATCAGAGGCCAAAAATCACCAGGCTCACATTCGGGCTCACATCCTCTCTACTACTGGGTGTTTAATTCATTCCCAAAGGCCACAGTCTCTGCGAGATGGGACAACAGGACCCAGCGCTTCCTAGATTTATGCCATACCACTCTCAATGTGTAAGAAACTGTCATTGTTGGTTCTAGATTTTATTTAAACTGCTGGGAAGGATTTTGATTAGATTGGCTTGGATTAGACCCTGTCCTCCAGACCAGTCAACAATTTCCGAAAGGTCAAAGTGACATAAGAAAATAAAATTTCCCAAGGGATATTTATAGATGAGGAATGGGTAGTTTCCAGGGGAAATAGGAGAAGGTGGTTCTGGGGAGACAGTCCTGTCAACATCTGCTGTGCTCACCTGTTGGCCCCAAGGTGTGATTGATCACCGCTTTACTACATAAATATTATACACATATACCAAACGGTTTAGATTCTTGTGCCTAACCTGTGTCATTTGTCCATTCTTATGCAAGCAGCTTATGAGATGGAGGCTGACCTCCCAGGCATTGCATGTAGGTAGCAAGTCCTTTCCTTGGAGCATTTGTCAGTTGAGAGGGAGAGCCCTAGCTTGTTTTAAAGATTCCTTTTCCTCTCCCTGTCATCCAGTCAAAGTGAGTTTTAGAACTCTAGCCTCTTTCTTTTCTCTCTCTCTCTCTCCTCAAAAACCTAACAAACCTTACAATATACAGGTGATGTATTACTGAATTGTACTCTTGAAATCAATGTAATTTTATTAATGTCACCCCAATAAATTTAATAAAATAAAAACAAACCCATATGCATTTCCTCCTGTTAGGGAACTACTCCCCTAGACTCACCTTTCCAGAAAGCACTCTTCTTCTCTCTCTTTATCTAAGCACTCTCATCTACCTCTCCCAAGTAACAGCAAAATTCAATGAAAAATCTGTGTTTTACTTTGAAACCTTTATTATTTTAGGGGTAGAGAATGAGGAGGAAAAATAGGAAGTGGTAAGGGTGAGACTCTTTGGAATAAACCTAGTCTACATATTCAAAATTTCAGTATACACGTGCTTCCAGTATCTCCATATTTATTTTGCTTCATCGTTTCTCCAAACATAATCCCCTCTAATTATTTATTTCGTATTATCCTTATTAATCCCTCATTTTTGCCAAGTGTGGAATTATTACCTATCCCCTCTCAAGAAAGAGTTAAGAGACATTATAATTGCCTCCTTGTATGATAACCATTTTAGAGTACAGTTTTCTATGGAGAGAATAGGTAATCCAGGCTATTAACAGAGTTGCTGAAAAAATTCTTTACCTTATAAAGAAGTTTCAGCTTCACAACTTGTTTTCACTAACAATAAATCTACAACTTCTTCTGAGGTTTTTTGTTCACGTAGTATTTCTTGGTGGACGTCAGGGGCTGAGTCCTTGAGGAATTTCAGCCCTTTGATCCTCAGGCAGGATCCTCTGTGGTGGCTTCTATAGCTAGTCTATCTTCACTGCGCCCATCCTTGTTGCTCCAGGTGCCCCCTGCCCAGCCCTGCTCTTCTACCCACCAAGTCCTAGAGGTCAGGTAAAGGGACTTCCAGAGATGGAACAGACTAGCCAGTCCTACCGATTCTTTTGGGGGCCAAATACAGCATCCGGATTGTTGAAGAGACTCACCAAGGGCTGGTGGTTGTGGGGCATGGCGGGGCAGGTGGGGGAATGCTATGTGGGGTTTGTGTTGGTAGTCCACTTGCCCCAAGAGCAGTCCCTGGCCCAAGTCTCAGATGGTGACCCTTGAAGGGGGCAGTGCTTCATGTTCCTTTCCCAGTTACTTCTTCTGTACCTCCCGTCTTTGGAAAAGGCCCCAGCAAAGTGAGATTCTGCAGCTAAAGTTTTTTTATGTTTTCCCTCCAGGAAAGGATAGGGATTATCTACCAGTATTTAAGGAAGCAGAGGAAAAAGGAGGAGAGTTAATATTTATTAATCACCTGCTATGTGAAAAATACTTAGGCAAAACTCATACACATTTATATAAGGAAGTGATTTCTTGAATGACTAGAATTCGATGGAGTTCCAGCAGAATAATTTTCACGCCACTCTCTTTCCAACTCAGTCTGTTGGATTTTCTGCCCTGGGAGGAGATTTAGGGCAGCTTCTTTAGCTCTTCCAGGTCACTTTCAGGCATCAATAAACATTCTCCTTTTCAGGAACTTTTCCTCAATCCCTTATTTGCAATTCTGAAATCCCCAACGCTCTAAAAATCAAAACTTTTTTGAAGCTTGCTACAAAGTCATTTGGTGAAAAAATCGGACATAAACTGATGTGAGGCTCTTTGTTATCACTACAAATGGCCACCTTGTGTGGATAACAATATATTTTACTGCAGAGATATTAACCTGTTTGATTATGGGGTGCTGTCCTGCACTCACTGAAAACAGGATATGCCCTTTCTAAAAACATGAAAGTTCTGAATTCTGAAATCTATCTGTCCCCATGGGCTGTGGATAAAAGATTAGTACAGAGACCTGTAATTTGAATTGTCAGTCCGTTCCAATATCAAAATGTGAATTTCTCACGCAATTCAAAGTTTCTCTCCCGGGGCAGCATAGGACCGACTCGTGAATTTTGTAGAGCAGTGATGAGAAAGAGACGAGGTGGCCCTGCTATTTCATAGCTATTCTTCCATCTTGTTTTTCCTCTCATCCTCGGCTACTCACCCAGCAGCCTCTGCCTTCGCCAGAGTGGGGAGAGAAGGAGAGGAAGGACGGTAATGTCCCTGGTGCTGTTGTAATCTGGGTTTGGTGTTCTCTGCGGTTCTTCCAAGACAGCTGAATGCCTCCTAGCACATCGCTGCAGGGGCAACGGGCTCAAGGGCGCAGAGGAGTTGGGGAGAGCCCTGCTTGGGCGGGGAAGCGGGGGCGTCCAACATCTCTGCTTAGAATGAGGGAGTCCTTGCTCTCACCTTGTTCTCGTCTTTGGAGCTTCGACAGAAACAAAGACATGTCCCATTTAGAACTCTGTTACACATCCATTTTCTCATTTTTAATGCTCACAATTAACCTGTGAACATTAACCTGTGAGCCACAGCCAGTTTTGCAGATGAAAAGGCCAAGGTAACAGAGGAAAGTAGGGATTAAAACTCACATTTACTCATGCTGGTAAGCAAGGTGATTTCAAAAGAAAAAAAAAATTAAAGCTAAGATTAAGGGAGCAAAGGTCACAAGAAGGCTATTAAGAAAATCTTTATATCAAGGAAGCTGAAAGGGTGAGTTTAAAGGAATCTGCATTTTCATTCTATTAGCAGCCACTACAAATGAAATAACTTCTTTAAAAGGCAGGGGCAACACTTGTCCCTAAAGGGTATAATCATAGGAGCAGAAAGAGAGTCCAGTTTCCAAAGAACCACATCTAGACATGAGGAAAAAAGGGACATGATGAACAGGAACTATACCGCTATGTTTTCTGGAACTTTCTGTTCCCACTCACCACTCGTCAAAACCCAGAAAAATCTGTACTCTTTAAAAGTCAAAAGTGGGTTTGAGATCCACTGGGATGAGTTTAGAAGCCTCCATTGTGCTCAGAGTGGGTCTAAATTTGGAAATAAACTCAATCCCACAGATTCATTATACAGTTGGCACGATGAGGAGAGGAACTGAAAACTTTCCTTGTCTGAATTTCTCGCTTCTTTGGAAAAGGAGACTTAACGGGAGAGGCTGACATTTCAAAGACATAGCTTAGCTGAGTTTAGAAACCGGGGAGTAGGCGGTTTTCAGAAGGCACCTGTAAACACCATGTAGATTAGCTGTGGGAAACGCGTGAGAGTCCCAAGATGGCATGAAGAGAAACAAAGAAGAATATTCTCCTCCCACCGAAAGGAGAAAAGTGTAGGACTCTAGGGCAGGCAAGGAATGTTTCATTCACTCATCCATTCATTCAAGAAATACTTATTAAATTGGGGTTTTCGTTTAGTTCGTTTTCTGCCAGAGTTCGGCACTGGGATACAGAAGAAAATAAAATGTGAAGCAAATAAATCATAAGTGGGTATAAAATTACAGACTAAGATAAATGTTCTAAAGGATAGCATTACGTTGTATAAAAGGAACCGTGAAGTTTCCTTGAGGAAGCTGGATGTGAGCTCTCTGTGAATAATAACTATGGCTTATTTAATTGAGCCAACCATGTTCTAATGCTTTTTATATATAAAGCCATGCAAGCCTCACAACACTGTGAAGTAAACACATGTTCTTGCCTATCGCTGGAATGTTCTCTCCTATTCTCCCGCTTAATGCCTTGGAGAAATCAGTGCGGTGGAAGGTAGGCTACGAAGCAAGATTTCCTGGCTTTGAATCCTCACTGACTTGCTGTGTGACTTTAGGCAACTTACTTAACCTCTCTTAGCCTTGGTATTCCCATCTGATATACTGGGATCATGATAGTACCTACATGGGCTGCAGGAATTTAAAGCAGACCAATGTGACTGGTGGAAGAGTGTGTGAAATATGGTTGGAGAGGCAAGCAGGGTGCAGATCTTGAATTAGGAATAATCGAGTGCTTACTATGTGACTGGCTCTGCACTGGGAACTTTACACATTATCTCAGCTTGGTGGCTTCTCTTCAAGGAAATGTTCATTAAACAAATAACTGGGTAAGTAAAAAAGCAATCATACTCTTTTAAGGCGGATGGGGTACAGTGCCTCAGGCTAAGATTCTTCTTCAAAAAGGAACTGTGCCACCTGAATAGCTATCTGATTTTTAATTAGCCTCTTTTCTCAGTTCCAATGACAGAGCCTCCTGGGTTGGAGCAGAAGTAAAGCATGCAGGTTAGTTGGAAGACATAAGCTTTGCATCCGAAAAATTAGGGCTCAAGTCCCATACCTGCCTTGTTTCAGGCCGTGTGAGCTTAGGCCAGTCCTTTCCATGAGCCTCATTTTCCACATCTGAAAAGATACATTAATCAGAACTGCCTCTCCAAGTTGCTATAAAGATACATGAAATGTACGTGAAAACCATTTTTGTAATCCGTAAAGCACCATGCAGTGTTATTGACCATTGAGAACTGACTCCCTGTCTTTCTACCGGGCTCTCGCTGAATGCCTCAGTCAAGACAGGGGCACAACTGTCTTTGGCAACCTTCTCAGCTTCCATTTCAGAAGCGCTCTTTCTCCTTGCCCGGGTCCTTCAGCTTCCACCTCCACCATCCTGGTCCTCATCCCCAGGACTTTCTGCTAGCCATCAAAATGTCTGTTTACACAGGCATGGTTAAATAAGGCTTTTCTCCTTCCAGGAATATTTGTCACGTAGATGACCCCTACAAGGAAATAAGTCTCTACTGGCATAAATGGTGGTTCTGAAATCCTCAGTTTCAATACTTCAGATCTCTCTGTCTCCCTCCCTCCCTCCCTCCCTCCCTCGCGCACGCACGCGCTCTCTCGCTCTCGCGTTGCCAATGACTGGCACATATGGCCTACTACTATAAAACCCTGCAGGTGGGAACCCCCTCTTAATTGCTGAATTCCCAGTGATCTGCTCAAAGCCTGACACATAATATGTGCCTAATAAATGTTTGCTAAGGAATTGAGTAAGTGACTGAAATAACCAGTGTGACAAATGCTGTCCATGTTGCAGACAATTCCTAGACTAGCTACTGTAGCTAGTATTTTCTAGTATCTCTCCCTTTTTACTCAAGAACCCCATCACACTATCTCTAGTTTGGAACTATCAGACATCCTGATTTCCTCTGAAGTCTATCTCCCACTCCTCTGTCTATCTTCAGTCTTCATTGGGATGGCCCGCGCTATTTCTCACTATTTAAAGTCATCCTTGGATGCATCCTTGAGGCATTTTGTCCATCTCTTTCTAAAGAGAGCTTATCTACTTGTCTTTCAGCTGGGATTTAGTGTTCCACTGGTCATTGTCCTCCCTGCTCACCCAAGCTGCCCAGTGAGAAGTTGGAGTCACTCGGTGCAGGCAGTTTGGTTCTGTTCCAGAGCCTTTTGTTAGTAAGCTTTTCTGATCAGGCTCCTATTGGCTGAAACCAAATGTAAAGTTCACAGCAGACCCTTTGTCTGTTTTACAGTCATAATTCAACTCTTGGTAAATTTGGACATCTGGAAAGAGATCCACAGCCTCTCCCGACCTTCTAGGGAGGCATAAGCTTATAAAAAACACTAACATTAGAGACAAAAAGATCTGGATTTAATCTCAGCTCTGCCACTTCAGAGGCAAGAAAATTTTCTTTTCTGAGCCTTGGTTTGTTCACTCATAAAATGGATATAATAGCTCTTTTATTTGTCTAGGACTCTTTTGGTTATAAGTGACATAAACATACTCGATTCAAGAAAAATAAGATGTGGAAAATCCGTGGCAATCTGTTCTGTTTCAGGCAAGGTTAGAACCAAGAGCTCCAATAATCTTTCCAAATTCGGGTACTTTCTCTCTCTCTCAGTTCTACTTCTCTCCGTATATTATTTTTTTTTTTTGAGGTTGCCTGTCAACAAGTGGCAGGAGAAATGTCCCTTATTTAATCAAGCAAAAGAGATCCTTGTTCATCTAGCGGGCATAACTCACAGAAAAAATCTGCTTAGGCTAGCCTGGACCAAATAACTACCTCTGTATCTAAGGCTTACGGCTTGGTAATTGACAGCTCACCAGAGCTAAAGGCACATGAGAGGGATGGTTACTCCATGCAGGGGATGCTGGAAGATGAATTCAGGTTCATTACAGAATTCTCTCAATAGGGTTCTCATGATGCATATGTAAAGTGCCTCATGTGTTATGAGATGGTATTTGAAAAGTCTCTTAAACCATATCAGACACAGTGGAGTTCAATAGACTTTAGTTATTTTTCTCTCTTTCCCCATCTCCTTTGTACGATGAGAGATTCTCAGTTATAGATCCCAAAATCTATATTCTGAATGAGTAATTCTCTAGGACAAAATCTCCCAGAGCCACCAGGACTGCTTTAGTCAAAATAACTTGAACAGAATGACACTGCTTGTAAGAACCTTTATTTATGCATGCATGCCCCTTGGCACCTGTCCCATGGTCAGCTTATAAGGGATCCCCCAAAATTCAGTTGGGTGACACTGATAGAATATAGTATGAAATAATCCCAAAGTAACATATGACAAGGTTACTTCCTAGTAACAAGATAAACAGAAACCTAGATACTTAGAATATAACTTAAGCCTCCATTTCTCAAAATCGTTTTTGATCAAATTTGGCATTCCATTCAAATAGTTCAGATTGGGAAATGTCAGCCCATTTGCAGATTCTTATGACTGTGGGCACCTTGTGGTTTATAGGTTTATTTTCTAGTTTCTCTGACTATAGAACGTTGTGCGGTTTGGTCTTGAAAAACTACAATAAACTAAGTTTTGTTGACCTGGTGACTACCTCAATTTGTAGAAAAGAAAGTACGTAGGGCTCATTATAGGTGTGTCACATGATAAGTGGGGAGGACAGACCATTTTATGTTCATAGAAAACAAAGTAAAATGCAATGGTTGGTATTTTATTCACCAAAGTGTCTTTTTAAAATCTCACAATAGCCTTGCCAGGTAGTTTTTATTATCCCTGTTATACAGATGAAGAGATTGAGCCTTACAAAGTTTAAATAAGTTTAAATAACTTGCCCAATATTCCAAAATTAGTAAGTGGAAGACATGGAACATAAATTCTATTTGGTACTAGAGCCTTAACCACTACACCATCATAATTTCTGGATTAGAGCAGGCGAGACTTCAGATATTCAGTTTGTGAAAAAATTAAATAGAGGGGAATATACCAATAATGGAATTTAACAATCTCTTAGCTTACCTTTAAACATAGTTCTGGTCTAAGAACAGGCTTTTCTTGTATACTAGCTTCTATTGCCTGCCCATCTGTATTTTTAATAAAGATAATTAGGGTCACCTTGGTTCAGCCAGACCTTCTTATTTATAATTATACTGCACCTGGAAACCTGAAAGAATGTACAGATTCATTTTAGGTCCCAGCCGATGCTTGGAATGGTTTGCCTTGCCCTCTAAAGACAAGTGGACTTTAGTGAAGAATTCAGGAAATTAGGCATTGAACCCATCCAAATAGTCCAGCAATTAAAATTGATCTCTAGCTCTTTGTCTCTCAAACACAAAGTTCATTTCTCTTCTCCTTAATCTGTTGCTGCTACAATGTGGGCAAAAACACTGAGTAGCTCTGCTGATCCTGAAATCCCTGTAGATATGTTTGGGATGGATGGCATTAGTTTGACTTTTCCTTCACCTCAACCACAGCATGCCTGCCTTGGAATCTCTCAGAACTATAAGGATGAATCATTTTCCCTGTGATTGGTTTCCCACAAACTGTGGATACAGGTGACTTGCAATAGTAACCTTCCTTGGACACACCTTTCTCTCCAGCATTTTATTTCACAGGAAGATGGAAGAAGGATGTCAACAAGATTGTTTTGAACAGAGAGACCAGGTAACAGATCATTTTGTCCGTATCACAAACAACACTAAATGGTTCTACATCGATGCAGTCTGAAGATTTTTCACATTTTTTGTCATTCGAGATTTAAGAAGAATGCGTTTGAGATCAGTAAATAGCTTTTCAAAAGTTTAAAAGTCACTGTCTGAAAAGAGAAAGCTCTGCAGTACTACCGTTATTGTGATGATTTTAATGAGTGTTCAATGAGTTCATGAGTGCAGTTAGTGTGATAAGCTAACAGTGATCACTTCCTGAGTAGGATAGAGACTGGGGAACAGGGAGTGGTCAGTCTGAAGGGCCTTTGAGGTATGAACACTCAGGAAAAGCAAGGAAATAACCTGTTCTACAATTAGTGCTTATTCCTGGAGTAGAGGACCCAAGTAGACTTTGGGCCCATGTAGCTCTTGCTAAGGTAAAGTCATTGGGTAGGAAGGCAGTGGATGTGTTGAGTGCCTCTTTCAGAAATTAAAGCAGATGCAGAAATCTTGATAGCCATAACAAGGAGTTATAACATGCAGCCATACTCTAAGAACCACTGTTTTGCAAGCTTTGTAGCATTCCATGTTGGTAACATTCTTGATTTGAAAAGAGCCTGATACCCTGACTCGCCAAAAAAATAAAGAGCCTCAAGGAAGCCAGTCAAGAACTTCTGCACACAGTAGTAATTAAATGACCCTTTCATGGTTCTATCGAATTAGTGGAAAATTAAAATGTACTGTTTGTCTTTGACATGTATGTAGTATGAAAAAAGAGCCAAAAATGAAAACAGGAAATCTAACAATTAACCCAAGAACATTCAACATTTCCTAATATGGATTTTGAAGATGTTGATTGAGTCAAAAATGAGAATGTTATTTATTATCCTGAACACTGACTCCTTTTATGAGGGAAGGGATTGTTGTTGTTCTTATTGTTTTGTTTTTGCTGAATTTACGCATGGAAAAATATTTGCCTAATGAGTGGAGGACTGAAAGTATGAATTCCACTCCAACATCCCACCAGGAATCCTTATAATAAAAAAACAAACCAGAAAACTTCCACCACTATGAAAATCTCTCATGTATCAGCCAAAACCTTAAACAGTTTTTAAAGAAGAGGTGTATTTCCACAGGTATGCTCAGTGATGGTGCCTCTAATTGATGTGAAATCTGATCTAACTTAAAAGAACTGATCTACTTCAAAAGAAAAGCTTGTCCTCTCTGATTCTGCCATTTTAATTAATGAGAAATAAATAATAATCCTTTTGACTCAGAAGACCTTCCCCAAATTGTGAAACAACCTTTACCTACAAGGGAAAGAACAAGGAGGGAGGGAGAAAGAAAATAGCCTCACATGGAGATTAAAGAAAGTCTTTCATAGTTTTTAAATTGTGCCAAATTAAAAAGTACAGAGCTTTAACACACTAAAGCACATCCTAGTCCTGCGAAGAGTCCATTCAGCCTTATCTTCAAGGTTTACTATTCATCCAAGAAACATTTACAGACACCTACTTTGAGTTGAATAAGAGCACAAATCTTCTGGTCTCAGTACTGAACAGATAAAGGAGTTATGACATCCTTGTCCCCAGCGTGTTTATTTCATAATCTAATACATCCTTGAAATAAATGATTTAAGCATAAGATAATGCCATTATGGGAGAATGTAACAACGGAGTCCATTCAGGGATTTTCCTCTTTTAAAAGATCTAATGATAGAATTACATAGAAAAATGTTTTCTCCTTTTTAAAAATTGGTGAAATCACATTACACAAGCAAAAAATGCTCCTGCCTCAATTAGCAGTGCTTATTCCTTGTAATCCAAAAACTAAAACAAAATCGATAACCCTATCCACTTCTGTACTGTGGTGTGACAATTTATATTGAAATAATTTATATTAAAACATCTCCTGAAACATGGAGGCAAAATACAAGCCCTAACTGTAGAAGCCAAGCCAAACCTCTTAGAGACTTAACAAACAGAGCCCTCAATGGCCCTCCACCCTATCTTTGTGGAAACATTTGTATCATAGCAAAGGAGAGAGAGCACCGCCTCAGTGTACTGTGTTGGAACCGGTGAGCTCTCCCCCTTGAACAGCAGTAATAATCACTGCTAATGTAGCACTATTATAATGGGCTGAAACTTCACTGAAATGCTAACAACACCCTGTGAGGCATAGTCATCATTCCTTGTCAAACATTAGGCTTGTGAGGTACAAAGAGATTAAATAGTTTACCCAGTTGATAAGTAGTAGAGTCACAATTTAAATTCACAAGTGACCAGGTTCAAAGCATTTCTACAATGGACACACCCCCTTTCAAATCAAGGCCCTCAGTCCCTTTACCTATGAAATGAACTCAGCAAGTCCTCTCTCACAAAACTGTTGCTAGGAATAATCGAAATGTGGTAATGAATTTGAAAAGACCTTTTAAGTTTGAAGCACTGTAGCAGTGCATGAGATTCTGAGACACTATTCAACTGGATGAACAATTCATAGAACATGGATTCAAAAACAAAATCGTCATTAATTTACCTCTTCATCATGATTTTTATGTTTTGGGTCTCCATGAAAAAATGGATACAGATTTTATAGGGCAAATAGAAGTCACATCTCATTAACTTTGAATTTTTAAAAATGGACCTTTAAGTGAATAATGAAGCTTCTGGCCAGTGTCAAGAGAACAGAGAAAAACTCAAAGAGAGATCTCCACAAGGAGCAACTTCTAGATTATCCCACCAGGATTTTGTCCCTTTCACATACAGAAAGCTGGGTCTTGAGAATGCCACAATGCAATTGGCTAGACATAAATTCTTGAGAGACCTCCTACCCATCCCTGCTACCTCCTCATGCCAGGCCCCTGACTCTCTCTCAGCCTTCTTCTCCCATTCTCCTCTTGCTCACATTCTCTGCCCCACAATGGGCATCGTTATCCTGGCTCCTCATGTTCTTCCACACTGCCTGACACTACATTTTGATCCCTCTTCCTGTTTTTGATACATGCTTTTATTTCTGGGTTAAGATGCTCTCCGAACGCTCTGTTCTCCATCACCTGAACTTGCCTCCAGATCTCCATCAAGTAGCTCAGGAGATGGGTTGGGATAATTAGCAGCAGTTTCCTAGCTCAGGGATATTTTTCTCTTTTAAAAGTATTTGATTTCTTCTAGTCACAGAAGGATGTGTGTCTATTAAGAATACTTTTGCAATGAAAGAAAACTCAATAGAAGAAAGAATCTACTCCAATTTCCTCTGCTCAAATACTGCTAACATTTGGGTCTTGATCATTCTGGTCATACGTCTTATAGTTTTCCCCCACCCTCTTACGTGTGCAACAAGATGAATGGAAAGACATTAAATTTTACCTGTTTGCACCCTTTTCCACTCCTCCCTCCTTCTACCACAATCTGCTAAGGGAATTTTATCTTTTGTTACTAGGCCTCTCCATGTCCTTGTCACTCTACTCCCCCTTCCACCCTATTATCTAAGGAGATTCAGCGTTTCTTTCTCATTTCTTAAGGTTGTTCTCTCCAGGGGTGTCAAGAGAGATGAAGTTACATTTTAGTAGGCAGGTGAATTTCAGCTGTGGAAAGAGTTTAAGGATGGGCGCTGAACGTTAGAGATATTAAAAGAATGGAGAGGGGGAATTTTTAAAAGTACCATTTGAGGTTGTAGTTTGGATCTCTTCATGTCATTCCACTTAGACTGCTACGCTGCACCATCAAATTATTCCCAAATCTCAGTGACTTATAGCAACATTAATTTCATTCACTTTCTTGTCAATTGTGGGCGGGTTCTGACTCAGCTTTTCATTACCAGGCCTAGGCTGAAGTGCCAGTCATACATACTCCTATCATGACACACAAAATAAAGATGGTAGAACCACTTCATGACTCTTAAAGCTTCTTTTAATAAGTGGCATTTTTCACTTCTGCTCATCTTCCTGTGGTAAAGTAAGACATGGCCAGCCTGATGTCAGCAAGTATGGACATGTAATACTCCCACAGAGAGAGGAAGCCATATATTTGTAAATAATAATAACAATTTACCATGTGATAGTAAATTAAATCCTTTTAGGAAACATTCATCAATGGAGATTTGCTTGCAAGAATTTTATTAGGGGTGCTCTTGGAACGGCACCTGTGAAGGGAATATGGGAAACAGGATGGAGGAGACAGAAAAGATGAACTGTGATGCAGTCTCAACAAAGGCTTTGGCTGATCTCCAAGGGCACTCTGAAGCTGAAATGGCCCCTCATAATTGTCCCAAATTGAAGCAAAGTGATAGGATGTTTTCAAGGCAGCACAGACTAGCCATTGGAAGGGACTGTCTCCTGGAATAGGAGCATGACCTTGGGTGGGCAGTCCCTGTAGCCAAGGACAACATTCCCCAAAGCTGGAGGAATCAGTGTTTCTGCCCCCAGGAGAGGGGCAATCTAGGTGGCACACACATAGTGTGTATGCATGCTCTTTAACATCCTTTATGAAATACCTATAAAGGCTGCAATTGCTTTTAATTATTATTTATTATTATTTTGCTTCCGAATAGTGTTCCACTGATGTAACAGCAGCAGAGGCCATCATGGGGGCATCCATCAGTTTATATAAATGCTGTGATCACAAAGCATATATAAATAGGTATCCTGCTTTTCTTTGTGTTGTTTTAAAAATCTTCATAAACAACATTTATCCTCTGGTTGACGGAGACAGAAAATAACAAATAGAAAGCTTAATCCAATTTAAGAGTACTTCCTTGGTGGAAGGTCTGCAGGAACTAATGATTAGCTTGGACAGCCATGGTACTGGCTGCTGAGTTAGCCGTGGAAGGTGTGTGTGGTGTAGAAGGAAGGAAGGAAGGAAGAATTCTGGTTTCCTTTTTGATCACATGTCTGATAGGTTCTAAGAGGGAACCTAAGTTTTTTGATTTTCTAGTTTTCCAGTTGGAATCACCCAGTTGTCATTCTTCTGAAAGAGAGTTTGCTAAGGAGCTGGGGGAGGAGCATAGGGACCAGATGTGCTGGGCAGTAGGCATTGAGGCTGCTTAAAATCAGCCAGGTCCTACTTGCCTGTCTTCTGTAATCTGAGTATGTTACCAGTTATTTCCCAGAAGATCTTAAATTTTAACAAGCTATATCTTTCCATTAGATCCGAAAAGTGCTTCTCTGCCAGATATTTACTTTCTCTAAATATTTTAATTGAAAAAGGGTAACTATAATGCAAATTGATCACTTTGAGTTTTCTGCCCTTTTACCAATTTTGGCTGGAACTCAGCAAGGCAAATGTTACCTAACATATCTATTCTTTTAAATTCCTGCTCTGCGTAAAGGGAAGAAAGGCATTGAAAAGGCAGTTTTTGTATGTGCTCAAAGCTTGTCTGAATCCAGGGCAAATTTTCAATGTAATAATTACCCCAAATTGGGAGATAAAGCAATCCAGCTTTGCAATTTTGACACATGCCATGAATCCCTTATGTTAATCAATTTTAAAAATTAATTTTATTGTCTTTATGATTATAAAAATAATAGATATGCAATTTAGAAAACATAAAATATAGACAAGGATAAAGAAGCAAACAAAAATTGCATATACTCTGCCACACGAAGAAAATCCTTGTTAATATTTTTTTTGGTTTACCATGCACATATTTAAATTGTGTGTGTGTGTGTGTGTGTGTGTGTGTACATACATGTATATGCATACATACTACATGCCTGCTATAGTTTTGAACACACAAAATCTCACCTAGAGAAGGCCTGTTATCTAATCAAATTCCTCTCATCAGGGCCAACAAGGTAGATGGGAGCAATCACACCTCTTCCCACCATTTCATTAAAACTGTTCTCACATTTGTCAGTCACTTCCTTTTCCTTTTTGCTTAGTCCTTGGGCACTTTTTCTCTTTTTGACCCAGGCTACCACTCTCTCCTTTTGAAACGGTGTCCTGCCTGGGACTTCCATGACAACAAACCCTCCTGAGCATTCTCCTGCCTCTGGGCCACTCACTGTTGATGGCATTGACTAGATTCTCCCCTATTAAATGTTGCAGCTCCAGAGAGTTCTGTCCTAGGATTTCCTCCCTCCTCATATTGTACTCCTTTTGGCTTTCCTAAGGAGCTATATATCCTGTTACTCTAAGTCTTCCTTTCCACTAATTCTTCCCTACTTCTGGAACACATTGCTCTTTTCCCCCATGCTCATGTGCACACTTTACCTGCATTACTCTTACTTATACTTAAGATTTCAGTTTAGACATTACAGCATTTGGAAAGTCTTTGTAGACACCCCAAGTAGATGTGCTTCCTATGTATGCCCCTAAACACTCTGTCCTTTTCCTCTTCCTGGCATTTAGAGAGCTATTTTGTAAGTATCTATTAGTTTGGTTGTGTCCTATTAAATTGCAAGGCTAAAGATCGTCTTATTAGTCATCACTATATCCACAGGTGCTGACAGTGTCTGGAATTGAGTAGTCTCACAATATTTATTGATTTGTTAATGAATGATGTTCAGTGTATTATTGCTCTGAGGCCAAAGATGGGAGGTAATGGGAAGTAAGACTAGATATTTATTCAAGATGTAGGTAGATTTAATTTACAGTTATTTGAATCCACACGACCTGTGTTTGCACTGTTAGGTTTATTTGTTTAGTCATTTCTTTGATAAATTTATAAATTCTTAACTTTCTCCCAAAAGGTATTGAGGTTGCTTATGGAAACACATTTTGCAGCAGAATAATAAAGAAATAGATGAGAAAAGTGAAGTAAAGTTAGCATACAATGTTGCATGCTATAAGGACCTGCATCATTTGGCTCTAAACTTGCTAGAAGCTGAAACAAACCAATTACCAAGAGATTAGAATGCAAACTGCATTTCCCATGGCAGGGACTTTTGTCTCTTTTGGTCACTATTCTATTTTCAGTACTTAGAACAGTGCTCAACAAAAACTGAGTAAGCAAGATACAATTTTTGAATTAATTAAAAAATATTTTCCTACTCTTAAGCACTGAAGGATCTTCATGAAAGGGGAGACCATGTAATAAAGTGCACAGCATCCTGAAGACATCCTTGTGATAAATATTTAATTTCCCAGAGCTGTTTATATTTTTTATACTTCCACGTAAACTGATTGCATGGAATGCAATTCAACAAAATGAATTTGATGATACCAGTTTTATAAGTTCTATCAGTTATAGCTTTTTGATATCTGTCTTGAGTAAGGCTGAAATATAGGCTATTTTCAGACAATGTTCCATGAAGGTTATTTCTCATAACATTTGATAAGAAATGGGCAGCAGAGAGTCTGGAATAATATTCAACAGTGAGAAACTGAAGTGCATGTACTCATGGTTGCTGTTGAAGGATACTCATTTGCTTTGGCAATCGACATCCTACAAGGACAGGTGGAGATACTCTTAGATATTCTTAATTGCTGACATAAATTGGGTCACTTCTCTGTACCAGGTGCTGGGCCTCGAGTTTTTTTTAATCCTCCCAACAAACTTATGAGGTAGGTACTATCACGAAACCCCCATTTTACAAGTGACAAATCAATGCTTAGAGAGGTTAATGATAAAAATTATAGAACTAGTAGTGGTGTTAGAAACAAGATTTGACCTAGGACATCTGACCTCTTGACCAGTATTGATGCCTATGTGAAAATTAAGGAAGCTTCGGGGATGTGCCAGAATCGATATACCTCCTTTTCTCCCCCACAACGTAAACACACTTGACCAGTACTCTCTATAAGCAGAGGTATGATTTTCCTCAGAACTCTATTCAGAACACTATTCAGGACCTTAATGTAGTCTACATACCTTGTAGCAATGAAATAAGTGATGTGATGACAATACAATAATAATAATAACAACAATATCTTAATCCCAAAGATATTTTGTTGTTGAATTTTTAAATTTTACAGTCACACACAACAACAAAAAAAAACCGAATAGAATTTTTAGAAATGTGCAGTTCTGTTTATTTTCAAACAGCCTAAGCGGGAGTTTATGATTCAGTCCATAGCCCAATTCCAAAAAGGCCATTTTCCTGTGTCTTTTCTTTAAGTAAATAATGCACAAGATGATCATTGTTTGAGTGCAGAATCATAATAGGTTTTCTTTTTTTTTGAATTTTCATTTATTGATTTTGTTTCTCTTCCACATGAATAATGCATCCTTTCAGAAGGCTTCCAAATTCACATTATTTGGCACACTAAATAAAAAGTCCTTTCTTTTGAGCACTAACAAATACAAATTATGTGGTCAATGTGTTTTTAAATTGTTTAAATATGTATTTACATGCTCAACCAAGGCATTATTGGAGTTGTTTGTATAGCAAGTAGAGTTTTAAATAGTCCAAATATCTGTTCATCATAATAAAATAACTTTAAATGAGGTTGTTGTTGTTCATTTGGGGGAAATAGCATATTTAAATATTGATATAAACAGCATTCCCTGTAATAACTAGAAGAGGGTTGTAACAGTTGGGGCAAACAATGCAGGCCTTTAAAGGGTTTGCACAGATTGAGACAGTTGAGTAATGTATTATATCAATCTTCCCAAGTGTTCTTTGCTTTGTGTTTTTCTAAATAATCAAAAAAGAACCTAAATAATGTCTAAACTGTCTGCCCCTAATTCATCTTCCCCAGAACAGTGAACTGCCTGTTGGAAGATTCCTGTAAATATGAATTAGCGAAGGAAGCTAACACTACCCCAGAGAGGGGGCACAAAACTGTGGTGGACAGAGATGAGCAGTATAGGCCCTCCTGCCCCAGTAACATAAGAATGGAGTTTTGGTAGAGATATGGTGATTACATGGTTTACTATGCCCTTGGTTATGGCACTGTATTTGGCAGGGGTTTGTGTGAAAGGAGAGAGACAGAGGATCTGTTTCTGATATGGGCAAAGAAATTTAGCAGAAGTGACATGAACAAATAAGCAAATAAGTATTTATTCAGCTCAGTGAACAAGGAGTGATCTCCTACAACATGGCATTTCAGGAAGAGTCTGGTGATCATTTTCCTTTCGGTTACCCCAGTATTTCAACTTGTAGAAGATTGGTGTGAGGTCAATGTGGAGAGAGAGCTGTGATGGGTTTTAGGAGTAATTTAGCTAGACGAGTACTTGGAGGCGAACCAAAGGTGAAAGTGGCACCCACGCAGGGGATGGCTTGAGGGGAAAGACTGTGCAAGAACCGGAAAGGTGGAGGAAAATCTTGCACAGCACCAGGTGTTAGGGACCAAAGAACGTGAGTCCTATCTTGGCTGAATCTCTTTGGCAGACACCAAGACCCCATGGGTCTCAGCTTCCTGCCTGCCCAACTCCAATGTTCTATATTGCCATGGTTAACTTTTTAGGTAAAGAGAGACCTAGTGAATGCTACCATCTATCTGTAGGAATGGCCATGGATGGGGAGACCACTTCATTTACAGATGGCCGGCAAAACCTTGGGACCTTAGGAGATTAGTCAATGGAGAAAAAGTTCTGAAAGGATGAAGGAATCCAAAGTCAATAGAAATAAAGAGGAAGGTCAAAAGCTTATTTTCTTAATGACCATTTCTTTTTTTATCCAGAGTATCTGGGTCACCCTTCGGGTGTGGGTCTTTCCTATAGAAGACCCTTAGACAAAGATTCTAATACGAGCAGGCTTTTGGGAGATAATCTCCCAAAACAGCAGGAGATGAATGGGAAAGGAAGACAGGGAAGAGAAGGATGCCAATGAAGGGTGCCTTATCATTCCAGGTGTCTCAGTCTCGAGAACTCTGTGGGATGGTGTAGATCATGCCTCTGCGTTATCCTAACTATGGTGTTA
>NW_011888890.1:1345794-1350434 GCF_000151845.1 Pteropus vampyrus | reverse complement strand
TAACAAATACAAATTATGTGGTCAATGTGTTTTTAAATTGTTTAAATATGTATTTACATGCTCAACCAAGGCATTATTGGAGTTGTTTGTATAGCAAGTAGAGTTTTAAATAGTCCAAATATCTGTTCATCATAATAAAATAACTTTAAATGAGGTTGTTGTTGTTCATTTGGGGGAAATAGCATATTTAAATATTGATATAAACAGCATTCCCTGTAATAACTAGAAGAGGGTTGTAACAGTTGGGGCAAACAATGCAGGCCTTTAAAGGGTTTGCACAGATTGAGACAGTTGAGTAATGTATTATATCAATCTTCCCAAGTGTTCTTTGCTTTGTGTTTTTCTATATAATCAAAAAAGAACCTAAATAATGTCTAAACTGTCTGCCCCTAATTCATCTTCCCCAGAACAGTGAACTGCCTGTTGGAAGATTCCTGTAAATATGAATTAGCGAAGGAAGCTAACACTACCCCAGAGAGGGGGCACAAAACTGTGGTGGACAGAGATGAGCAGTATAGGCCCTCCTGCCCCAGTAACATAAGAATGGAGTTTTGGTAGAGATATGGTGATTACATGGTTTACTATGCCCTTGGTTATGGCACTGTATTTGGCAGGGGTTTGTGTGAAAGGAGAGAGACAGAGGATCTGTTTCTGATATGGGCAAAGAAATTTAGCAGAAGTGACATGAACAAATAAGCAAATAAGTATTTATTCAGCTCAGTGAACAAGGAGTGATCTCCTACAACATGGCATTTCAGGAAGAGTCTGGTGATCATTTTCCTTTCGGTTACCCCAGTATTTCAACTTGTAGAAGATTGGTGTGAGGTCAATGTGGAGAGAGAGCTGTGATGGGTTTTAGGAGTAATTTAGCTAGACGAGTACTTGGAGGCGAACCAAAGGTGAAAGTGGCACCCACGCAGGGGATGGCTTGAGGGGAAAGACTGTGCAAGAACCGGAAAGGTGGAGGAAAATCTTGCACAGCACCAGGTGTTAGGGACCAAAGAACGTGAGTCCTATCTTGGCTGAATCTCTTTGGCAGACACCAAGACCCCATGGGTCTCAGCTTCCTGCCTGCCCAACTCCAATGTTCTATATTGCCATGGTTAACTTTTTAGGTAAAGAGAGACCTAGTGAATGCTACCATCTATCTGTAGGAATGGCCATGGATGGGGAGACCACTTCATTTACAGATGGCCGGCAAAACCTTGGGACCTTAGGAGATTAGTCAATGGAGAAAAAGTTCTGAAAGGATGAAGGAATCCAAAGTCAATAGAAATAAAGAGGAAGGTCAAAAGCTTATTTTCTTAATGACCATTTCTTTTTTTATCCAGAGTATCTGGGTCACCCTTCGGGTGTGGGTCTTTCCTATAGAAGACCCTTAGACAAAGATTCTAATACGAGCAGGCTTTTGGGAGATAATCTCCCAAAACAGCAGGAGATGAATGGGAAAGGAAGACAGGGAAGAGAAGGATGCCAATGAAGGGTGCCTTATCATTCCAGGTGTCTCAGTCTCGAGAACTCTGTGGGATGGTGTAGATCATGCCTCTGCGTTATCCTAACTATGGTGTTATGATGCTGAGGTACTTATTGATATATATCAACCCAGTCTTTGGCTATTTGTTTATCAAATCAGTTATTCACTTAGTCATCGGATGACAGCAGCTTCTGGATGAGAGCGGTCAGATTCTCTCTCTAGCACTTCATACAGCCTTGTACCCAGGTCTATCATACTCCCCAATCTGACAAAATCCACAGGGATTTTGTTGTCATAGGGTTGGTTCACAGCGAGCATCCAAGGGGTCAGAAATAAGGCACCAACAATGTCTGCTACTATTTGTTTTTAAATTAAAAATCTGGATCTGAGATTTCTCAACTCTTCTTATAAAACGATCTCCAGCAGAAATGGTGTGAAAGGCAGAAATGCTTTGTACTTGAGGAAGAGGGTATGATTGAAGGTACCAGGACATCTACAGAACAGATGTATTTTTATCTCAGCAGGAGACAGCCATGTTTCTCTAAGTGTTGATTAAACCGTTCCCCCACGGTCGTTCCCTTGTTTGTCTCATTCATGTTGTTCTCATTTACCTCCTTTTGCTTTGGGAATTTGCCAGCATAGAACTTGTTTCAACATCTACACTGATTAGATACAAGCTTATGTTAAACTGGAAGCCAATAAATGTTTGGTTAGTGAAACTAGGGGGATCATTAACTCAAAACAGAGTTTGGACTGAAAATGCAAATAGATGCAGGAAGGTTACAATGAACATATAAACACTACATACATAATGGACTGTCCTTCTCAGGCAGGGACACTTCACATAACATTTGAAGACTGACATCAAGGAGAGTCCTCAAGTTCCTCCACAGACACTTCCTTGAGAAGAGACTAAATACCTGGATATGATGTCATCAATTACTTTTATACTTGCTTTGAGCTCCTGACCTAGGTCCAGAAGCAGCATAGTACAGTGGAAGGTTTAAGAGTCAGGAAGACTTAGATTCAAATCCCGAGCAAGGTAATTAATTGCCCTGTGACCTTGGACGAGATATTGAAGTTCTTTTTCATTTTGGGAAATAATCTCTACAACTCAAATTATAGAGAAGATGAAATTAAGACACTGTATGTAAAGAAGTGAAGAGGACCTGATATATAAAATGCAATGCAAATAAATAATTTCCCTTCACCTTTTGTTGTCTTTTTGGTTTAGAAAGATATTCTCCCTCTCTCTCTCTCTCCCTTTCTCCCTCCCTCCCTCCCTCTCTCCCGCTTCCTCCTTCCCTCCCTCCCTTTTTCTTTTCTAATCAGCGATTTCCAGTATATTCACAAGATTGTACAACCAACACCATTATATAATTACATATTTCTTTTCCTTTTCATTTGCCGACAGTGGGTTTTGTTTGTTTGTTTGCCATGGTGTTTGCAAAGAGTTGTAATGAAACTTAACATCTGAAATCCAATTTCTGCTACACACTGCATTCATACCTGTGATCTCAGGCAGTCTTTGGGAGGTGCTGTGAGGCATTACAGAGCTCATTCTGCAGGTGATGAAAGGGAGACATTGGGAGATGACCAAGGGATAAAACGCCTGTAAGGGGCAGATATCAGATCTTGTGTCTTTATTCCCAAAATAGTACTCAGTAGTAACATTTTACTCCAGAATGTTACCAACATGTGCAAGGTGCTGTCCTATGGATGAAGCAGGCTACAGCTCCCAGGGTGAAGTGTCAGCAGTTTGGACATGTTGTCAGAAAAATGTGGCCAAAGGCTCAGCAAACTCACACCTACAGATTTCAGAGGGGCCCTCCGTTACTCTCACAGCTCTTTCTCAGTAGGGACTTCATTTCTGAAGTCTACAGGTTTTGGAAACATGAGAGTGTTTCCCATAAAAAAGAGGAGAAGAGAGCTATTCTACCACTACTTGTTGGAACACTGACTCACAACCTCGGACCTCCTGTAATCATGGCACAAGGTGCTTGTCTGTACCTTTCCTCCAAGATTCAAGATCAGCGTCTTTAAGATTAGCAACCTACGCAAACTCTAACCAGATCTAGATTCTCTTTTCATTCATTAGGCCAAGGATTTTGGATCCCTATTCAGTTTTATTTCTTATCATTTTTTTTTTCCTTTTAGGTAGATTTGCAGTGGGTTTAAGGTAGCAGTGTTTAGAAATCACTTCTTGGTCTAATCCTAACCATTTAGCATCTTCAGGGATGATGTAATATGCCAGTGACTGTTTAAAATCGTTATAAGAGGGTTTAAAAATATCCCTGTGAACATCGATGAATATATATACTATTTTGTGAACAGATTGAGTCTATCAAAATTTCAAACGTGCATCTCTTAACCTGTGATTCTACTTCTAGAGCTTTCCCTACAGCAATCTACTCATACAAATGTGAAAATATCATATGCAAGAATGTTCACTGTATCATTATAATAGTAAAAAATTTGGAGGTAAAAGCTTAATATATATCGATAGAGGGAATTCCTAAATATTTTGTACTGTGAAATACTACCCATAAGGTTGATTTAAATGACATGGAATGTTGTCTATGATGCTTTTTTAAAATTTCTCATGCTGATAAGAAATATAAAAGCATAATTGCAGAACAATGTATATCATATGATTCCATCTTATAAAACATAACAATATCAAAATGATCTATATGTAAATGTAAACTTTTTATTATTTTTACCAAAGTCTCTTTAAGGTGGACCCTGTTAAATGACTCTACTCAGTATTTTTAGGAGTTTGGAGATGCAGATTTTGTAGAAAGAGATGAGGAAGTCTACCTTGTTCTGCATATTCGAAGGATAAAGGGGGAGGCAGGAAAAATGAGAGAGGAGAGAAAGAAAGGAGAGAATTGGTAGGAGGGTATTGTGAAGTGATTACCAAAATGAGCTTAAGTAACATATCCATCACCTCACATACTTACCTCTTTGTATGTGTGGGGAGAACTTTTAAGATCTACTCTTTGCAACTTTCTAGTATGCGATACAGTGTTGTTAACTATAGTCACCATGCTGTATATTACATCCCCAGAACCTATTCATCTTATCATTGGAAGTTTATACCCTTTACCATCTTTACCCATTTCTCCTTGTCTCTGGCAACCACCAATCCGTTCTCTGTTTCTAT
>NW_011888890.1:1330137-1345744 GCF_000151845.1 Pteropus vampyrus | reverse complement strand
TTTTTTTTTTCCTTTTAGGTAGATTTGCAGTGGGTTTAAGGTAGCAGTGTTTAGAAATCACTTCTTGGTCTAATCCTAACCATTTAGCATCTTCAGGGATGATGTAATATGCCAGTGACTGTTTAAAATCGTTATAAGAGGGTTTAAAAATATCCCTGTGAACATCGATGAATATATATACTATTTTGTGAACAGATTGAGTCTATCAAAATTTCAAACGTGCATCTCTTAACCTGTGATTCTACTTCTAGAGCTTTCCCTACAGCAATCTACTCATACAAATGTGAAAATATCATATGCAAGAATGTTCACTGTATCATTATAATAGTAAAAAATTTGGAGGTAAAAGCTTAATATATATCGATAGAGGGAATTCCTAAATATTTTGTACTGTGAAATACTACCCATAAGGTTGATTTAAATGACATGGAATGTTGTCTATGATGCTTTTTTAAAATTTCTCATGCTGATAAGAAATATAAAAGCATAATTGCAGAACAATGTATATCATATGATTCCATCTTATAAAACATAACAATATCAAAATGATCTATATGTAAATGTAAACTTTTTATTATTTTTACCAAAGTCTCTTTAAGGTGGACCCTGTTAAATGAGTCTACTCAGTATTTTTAGGAGTTTGGAGATGCAGATTTTGTAGAAAGAGATGAGGAAGTCTACCTTGTTCTGCATATTCGAAGGATAAAGGGGGAGGCAGGAAAAATGAGAGAGGAGAGAAAGAAAGGAGAGAATTGGTAGGAGGGTATTGTGAAGTGATTACCAAAATGAGCTTAAGTAACATATCCATCACCTCACATACTTACCTCTTTGTATGTGTGGCGAGAACTTTTAAGATCTACTCTTTGCAACTTTCTAGTATGCGATACAGTGTTGTTAACTATAGTCACCATGCTGTATATTACATCCCCAGAACCTATTCATCTTATCATTGGAAGTTTATACCCTTTACCATCTTTACCCATTTCTCCTTGTCTCTGGCAACCACCAATCCGTTCTCTGTTTCTATGAGCTTGGTTTTTGTTTTGTTTTTTTAAGATTACACATATAAGAGAGATTATACAGTATTTTTCTTTTTCTGTCTTGACTTATTTCACTTAGAATAATGCCCTCTAGTTCTATCCATGTTGTCACAAATGGCAAGATATTCATCCTTTTTTATGGCTGAATAATGTTTCATTATATATATAATCTCCCCACAATTTTATTATCCATTCCTCCATTGATGGGCACTTAGGTCGTTTCCACATCTTGGCTATTGTAAATAATGCTACAGTGAACACGAGGTGCATATACCTTTTCAAGTTACTGTTTTTATCTTCTTCGCATTAATACCTGAAAGAGAAATTGCTAGGTATTATGGTAGTTCTATTTTTAATTTTTCGAGGAACTTCGATACTGTTTTACAAAGTGGCCGCACTAATTTATATTCCCACCAACAGTGCACGAGTATTCTCTTTTCTCCATATCCTGGCCAACACTTGTTATTTCTTGTCTTTTTGATAATAGCCATTCTAACAGGTGTAAGGTGATATCTCATTGTGGTTTTGATTTGCATTTCCCTGATAATTCATGACGTTGAGCATCTTTTCATGTATCTGTTGGTCATCTGTATGTCTTCTTCAGAAAAACGTCTATTCAGATCTGCCCATTTTTAATCAGATTGTTTGTTTTTTTGCTATTGAGTTTTTTATATACTCAAATCCTTATCAAATATATGACTTGCAAATATTTTCTCCCATTCAATAAGTTGCCTGTTCATTTTGTTGATGATTTTCTTTGCTGTATAGAAGCTTTGTAGTTTGACATAGTTCCACTTGTTTATTTTTTCTTTTGTTACCTTTGCTTTTGGTGTCAGATTTAAAAACTCATCACCAAAACCCATGTCAAGGAGAGTACCACCTATATTTTCTTCTAAAAGTTTTGTGATTTCAGTTCTCACATTCAAGCCTTTAATCAATTTTGAGTTAATTTTTGTATATAGTATTAGTAGTCCAGGTTCATTCTTTTGCATATGGTTGTCCAATTTTTCCAAAACTATTTATTGAGGAGACTCTTCTTTTCCCCATTATATGTTCTTGGCTCTTTCATTATAGATTAATTGACCATATGTGTGTGGATTTATTGATCTGTCTGTTTTTATGCCAATATCATACTGTTTTAATTACTACAGCTTTGTAATATAGCGTGAAATCGAGGAGCATGATGCCTCCAGTTTTATTCTTTCTCAAGATTGCTTTGGACCTTTGGTGTCTATGTGGTTTCATATAAATTTTAAGATTGTTTATTCTATTTCTATGAAAAATGCCATTGAAATTTTGATAGAGATTTTATTAAATCTGTATTTTGCTTTGAATAGTGTGAACATTTTAACAATAATTTTTCCAATCCACGATATAGAATATATTTCCATTTATCTTCAGTTTCTTTCATCAATGTATTGTAGTTTTCAAAATAAGGTCATTCACTTCCTTAGGTAAATGTATTTATTGTTTTTCTTTACCAACTACATTTGAGAGTGTCTGTTTTTTTCCCCAAGTGATCTTCCTGGGTGGAAAAAAAAAAAAAAAAAACCCACTTTGAAAAGCTCAAAGAAATTGACCCTATTCTTTTTATTTGCAAATCAATCAGAAAAAAATACCTTTTCCTTTTGACTCTTTGTATTTGGTTTAGGGAAGTCTCATATTAGGTATAAAATGTATTTCATTTTGATTCCTATTGACATGTGGCTGTGACTCCTAATTATACTGACAAGTCAAGAAATTTGTTTTCTGAGTTGGATTTATTAAGTTATTTTTCATTATGAACAATCCTGATATCATCACCGATTTATGGCCCAGATTCCTTGGAACTTAAGGAATTAGTTTGATTAATATGGAGCAAATGTACTGATTTGAATTCCTTTTATCAGTGGTATTCAAGATGAAGAAAAAGGAGCATGCTAATTATGTTATCTAGGCATGAAGATGGTAGAGCTGAGAGTGGGGTAAAAATCACAAAGTTTTCTGAGAAATCTGACCCTTTTGCCAAAACAGAATAAGAAGAGGTCTTTGCAAGTCTCCAATTCACACTCCTTTGTAGCAATTTGTTGGCTGGGTTGGTAGACACAGAAACATGCCATTGTGAAGGGCTGGAAGAGGTCAGGGAGATTGGACATGTGATTGAGTGGAAGGGGAGGTAGAAGTGGAAACATATGAGGGGTGGAGAAATGGGGCCTCTAGTAGGCAGCATCAGAGCTCTGAGGTAGAGAACAATGAAGGAAAGGAAGCAGTGGGCAGTCAAGACTTGTTGGCTTCTTTTCTATTTTTTCATGCTGCCTTTGGCATTTGACTATTACAGGTTTTCAGTTCCTGGATTGCACCATTCAGGATGAAAGATTTTCTCACTTTTTGAATCAAAACATACTGGCTCCACAGCCTCTTTGTTTTATCACCTTAACAGTCAAAAAAAGTGTTATCTCTGCTTTGAATTTGTGTCTTCTGGGCAACCTGAGAGTCAAAGCTGTGAAGCCAGACTGCCTGGGTTCAAGTCCCAACTCTACCACTTCCTGTTGCGTGACCTTGGGCAAGTCGCTTATCCACTTTATACTTTGTTTTCTTCATTGCAAAATTAGAATGATAATAATAGTACCTCCTTCGTGAGCTTTTATGAAGGTTAAATTAGTTATTGAGCACATATTGCTAGGTAAATGTTAGGGGGAAAAATTCTTCTTGAAAACAACACATGTTCTCAGTGTACACATTTTAATCCTGCAGTGTGAAGATGATGTCAGAGTCATATAGTCTCATTTCTCCCTCACACCGTGTCCAGCAACCTCATGATAACTCTGCTCAATGACTCCTATATGGAGTAGAGCCAGCTCCAGGACCAGCACTTATGAGGTGACAGTGAAAAGTGAACAGTTACTTAAGAAAAGCTATGTGTTGCATGTCAGAAATCTTTTCATAACTGAAAACAAATCTATGAATTTTTTTAGTAAAAGTGGGGACATAAAAAATTATTATGAGCCTAGAGAAAATGAAAAGAGAATGAAAAGCATGTGAATTCTTTTTTGTGAAATATTATTTGAGAGCAGGTATGGCAAATGCCATAAAGTACATATATGGAACTTGATAACTGATGCAGAGAATGGAGGGAGGACAGTATGGCCTGAGTAAAATGGAAGCCAGCTACTATGGGGCCAGTATTTCAGGACTTTGATGCTGGGATAGGAAGCTACAAAAATACAGCACAGAAATAGTAAAAAGTCACTTCTTTTGCCTGATGAGTTTGCTGATGAACCATCACAAGACCTGCAAACAGACTATGGTTATTAAGCTTGGACTGACTATTGAACAGGGAACTTTTTCAAGGCTTTCTTTTCTGAACATTGTTAAATGACAAAATCTAAAAGAATACCTTTAATTCTAGACTTAGAATCTTGGCCATGTGTCAGATGACCATTGACTTTCTGCCACTAGGTTAAAAATTACATGTCCTGGTGAGAAAGTATATGTATAATGTTTATTATACAACTGCATTTTTCCAAGAATCCCTACTGAGACATAAACTGTCCCTTCAGTGTTTCCCTAGCAGTATCGAGGAGAATTCTGCAACACGCCAGGCCTCTGAAAGCCAAGGAGTGTTTATTCCATCACCTTCAGAATTATAAAAGTCCCCTGTTCTTGGGTGGTGTGTAGGGTGCAGGAAAATATACACCATGAGGCACTGAACACTGGGTTCTTGTTTTAAAGCCTGGATGTTAAGATACCCACTTAATATGGTACAAGAAAGCTGGAGGAGAAAAGCTGAAATAATTCTAGGGCAATGCTTCTCAAACTATCTGTGGGGAGAAACCAGTTTTGATTTGGTTTGTTGTTTCCATTGTGGTCCTGACTAATACATTTATAAATTATAATATAAATTTTAATAAATTATAAAGACAAATAACAAATTTAAAAAGTTGTATAAATATAAGCTCCAAATTTAATTACTTGTTTCCACAGACATAAAAGTCTATAAAATTGTCATAACATTTCAAACTCTTGCTCTCAATTTCTGTACTTATCTCACTGTAGACTGGAACGAAGGTTTGCAGGTAGGCGCTAGTCCATGGATCACCATTTTGAGTAGCACCAGGATAGGAAGTGTTGAGAACAATAGATTTTTATCCATGACTTAGACTTGGCCTGAAACCATTTAGGGACACACAGCAATAATATGGCATTTTTAGTGCTCACTTAAATGAGCATATCATAAGAAAGATACTCTGTTGGAAAGTATTCTATTAGGGACACAAAATCCACCTCAAAATTTCATCCAACCCAATGATCCATAAGTAAAGCATTGATTAAGGCAAATTGTTTATAATGATCCTCCATCATTACTATTTTTACATGTGAAAATGCCTATTAGGGGAACTTACTGAGGGAAAAAAATGTAACCTAAGGGTCTGGGATAAAGGCAGAGAATGAGGTTTGCCAAGTAACTGGGGGCACTAAGATCTTCACAGCTTTATCTCTGACTAACGTGTGTGGACCAGTCACTTCAGGGATCTCAGACAATTAAGTCTATTTTCTCAGCCAGGGGACAGCTCAGACTGGACATAACCATGGTGTCTGTTGAGCCACTCTGAGACTGAACACCACTAATTGATTCGGTGAAGTGGCAGACTAAATTTCCCAGATGAGTTCCAAGGCCTTTCGACAAGCAAAACAGGGAAGAGAGTAGGTATTTGCTACTTTTTAAGCAATAAAAAGTGGAACCAGAAAAACCCTGAATTCTGCTTCCAACTGGTAAAAAGAACTATTATAAATGAAGTCTGGCCAAGGCATCCAACATCCAAAGATGAACGAATGTAGTGTTCTTCCTAAACAGTGGCTATAATTTTAGTCGCTTTGCTGTTTTCTACTAACTTTGTTATCAAAAAAAAAAAAAAAATTAGTAAAAAAAAAAAAAAAAAAATTAGTCTTCATTTTCCGCACATCATCGACTGCACATTTCTATTCCTATAAAATCAATCTTTGGCCCAAGCTTTGGCAACACTTCTGGGGTACATTCCACATGTGATTTACATTTTACTGTCTAACTTTGTTTATAAATAAGCCCAGCTACAGGTCAACAGTGATTAAAGACCAGCCGACACCTGACCTCAGGGAGGGGGCGAATTTACTTAGAAGCAGTTCAGCTTTCATCCAGACTTCTCATCCTAAATGTACAATGTCAGTGCTGTGAGGAAGGAAGTTGGCGCTTTAGTCATTAAACCTGTTAACGTGAAAAACTAGATCAGCGATTTTGAGTTTGTTGCTTCCTACAATTATAGATGTTTATATTTTATTCCCATAGTGTTTTTAATAGCAACCTTATGCTAATTCAATATATGCTTACTGTGTAGATAATGGTATCCAAAAATATCAATGCATTTGGAATTTTTCAGATAATTAATGCTTTAAACTATAAATCAAGCTCAATGATCTAATCATTTCCAGTTCATGGTCAGATTTTAGACGCCATGTCTCTTTATTTCCATTTATTTTTCATCTTGGAGATGGAAAAAAATTTAGAGTTTATCTGTCCCATTCTATCCTCTTCACAGGTGAGGAAACTGAGGCCCATGGCGCGGAGGGGAGGGGGCGGGCATGAAATGATTTACCAAAGGTCTTACAACAAATTATGGGTAGAGTCTAGGTTCCATTCCCCTGGCTCATTGTCAGGTGTTCTTGTAGGCATTACCTCCTGGGTTTTGCAGAAATCAAAGTTTATAAAAGAAACTCTGAATATAGTTGCTGTGGACATATGGTCTAGAGTTTATACTACAAGATGCTAATCACTGCCTGCCTGCTCATACCCTCTCGAAAGGAAATCGCCCTACCCCTAACTCTTGCTGCCTAATCAGCCAGATTTTGTATCATGTGACTCCTCTAATCCTATTATTGTTAATTAGTCTGGAGATGACCATCCAGCCCTGTGTTCATTCATAGAGGGGTAAGAAGGCAAATAAGACACTCACATTCCTTCTTTCAGGAGGGTGAACCAAGGAAGAAAGAACAGTTACCTTCACAAAATTGAAAGATCACAACTATGGCAAACAAAAACCATAAGCAATTCAGAGTTATGAGAGAGCAGGAACCAAAAGCAAGTAGAAAAAGCCAGTAAGTAAAGAGAAAATATAGATCCCACATAGAACTGCACACAGACTCTGCAATGCAGCCTGTAACAGCCATGACTAACTCTACCAGATGCTGTTCTTAACATTTTACTTACATAAACTCATTTCAACCCCACAGCAGCCTATGAGGTGGATATTAATGTTATCTATATTTTCAGGTAAACAAACTGAGGCACAGAGAGGTTAATAAACTTGCTGAAGGTAGTACAGTTTGCTTCACTGCTATAGTGCCTGCCACTCTGTTTGTATCCCATGTGGCAATCTCTGATATAGTTCTTAAAAAAAAAAACAAAAAACCTGAAGATATAGTTATGTATTTAACCATGCCAAAAATAGAATGTTTGGGAAAGACTTGATTTGAAATGTTCGAATGTATGATAAAAATTCACCTGGGAAAAGCATCATCATTTATATATTTCAGTCCTAATAGTCTTTATCACTCAATCCTTTCCTTGAGTGAGAGCTGGAAACCTCTCCAGGCAGAACCAAGATGGGGAGACAGTAGCAAAGATATGGGGGGAGAACTTCCTCAGGCGTGTATGCTAAAATTAGCTTCTGACTTAATGTCTGAAAGGGAATATAAGGTAAGATAGAAAGAGGAGGGTAAGTGGAAACATAATTAAGTAAACATAGAAGAGTCCACATGCCTAGCTTCTAACCATTTAGTCTCAGGCACCTACCGAATGATTTAGGAGCAGGTAGGTTAAGGGAAGAAACAAGTGAAATGCACAAGACTAAGTTATATCCAAACTTGGAAGCAAGGATTCACTTTAGAGCATGACTGTGTCAAAGGCAAACTCACCAACTCAGGGACTAAATCATATCAGCGAGAGGAATATAAGAATCTCAAGAGGGCCAAAGCTGTGATCCTGGGGAGCCAGCCCTTTCAAGAGTTTTGAAATATAGCAAGCCGAGAAGGCTACAGAATTTTAAATACCTGGGATTTGGGCAGCTGGTCAAGAGGTCAGGAAGAGAGAGAGTAACAACATCAATAAACTGATATTTATTGGTCACTAAAATTCCCAAACTCACCTTATGCTATGTATTAGAATACAATTCGGAGCTGCTGAGAATGGGGGGCGGGGAGAGGGAGAAGGGGAGAGAGAAAAGAAACCAGCCAACACCAGGTCCCAACCTAATCCAAATCCACACTTCCAGGGAAGAGCCTTGGAAATCTGTATATCAGTAAATCTGTGTGTAATTTTATCATCAGGGAAGTTTGTGAAACACCACACCGATGATCCTTGTCCTATGTCTTCCTCATACTGACTCTTTCAGGTTGACAATGTGTTATACATATCCCTTTGCCAGATGATGAAACCGAGTCCCAGAAATTCACCTCAGGCTGTGCAATTGAGAGGTAATAGAGTCCAAATAACTCAGTAGGTCTTATACTCCATGGCTGAGACTGTTTTGTGTTTCGCCAAATCTGTGTGGTACCATGGAGTAGGAAGGGACTAGTCAGGGCCCTCTGATAGGTGGGCTCTGAGTCAACCCATTGCTAAAGGAATTTAGGGCCCTGCCAGGTTCAGTTTTCTCCTGTACATTCCAGTGTTTGCATAGCTACCAACTTCAGGAAAAAGGGACATCAAAAAACAGTCTTGAAGGAGAAAGAGGCAGCCCAAGGAAAGTAGTTTAACCTGGAGTGTGCAGAACATGAGAAGTGGGCATTGTTGTAACTGTTTCCCTGTCCAGTCCCACTTATGTTACCTGGGTGGGTAAGTGTGGAAATTGTAGGAATGGGAAGTGGTCAGGCTTATGGTAAGGGAGGAAGGAGGGGATAGGGGGTGGGGTGGGACAGATGTAGGGAAGGTGAGAAACTACCAGAGTCTCTAGAATTATTTTCATTCCAAATGGTAGCTCCTCCTTCACTTCTGGTTTCAGAGATTTTACATGAGGCTAGGCTTCGTAACTCCTCACACTCGTTCTACATGTTACTCCCTGCCTGTTAAATCATGGCAATTTGCAACAAAATCCTTAAGTAAAGAGGATCTGTGATTTCTTTGGGAAAACAATAAAGGAGGTGGATTTAATTCTGTATCTTCCCAGTGGTGAGATCTTGGGCGACTTACTTGTCAGAGCCTTAACTCTCCTGTCTATAAGTGAGTGTGATCATACCTACCACTTGAAGTCGTCTTAAAATTTAATGAAATACATATGTGAAACACCTAGCATGCAAAAATCTCTCACAAATGTTAGCTTCTTCTTCATATGTACCCTCTCTGTCTCCACTCCATCTTCTGTCCAGTCCATGACACCATCTTACTCTAATGGATTGTATCTCACGTTCCAAATCCTTCCTGAGAGAAGCACAAGGAACTAAGTGAGAGTTGCTATGTGCCGTGATTTTCACACTCCAACAGGGCAACAAATGTAAAGCTTCTCAAACCAGATGGAATATCCACTCCTACCCCTCTATTCCACTTGGGTCCTGTTTAACAAAGAACCTCTGTTCACAGGTAAGTACATATTTCTTGTATCTATATTATGCTAGATGTTGAAAATAGCCACCTTTGCCACCCCTGAGCGCCTCAGACCTGTATCTTCTCATCTCACTGGCAAAGAGGTTTCTTTTAATTAGCTATTTTCCCACTCCTACAGGAAGTACAAGTATAAGCATTTTGTCTGCATTGGTTACCTTTATTGTAAATTTGACAGGTCCTTCTTGAAAGCTCCTTATTCATTCATTCAAACACTGTGCTATGCAACTAAGATCTGATACAATCATGCTTTGGAGTGAACATTCATCCTTGGACACTCAGTTTGAGTGGGTGGGCTGAACTGGTTGGTTTTCTGCATTTGGCACTTTGTGCGTAAGTTCGATTTTTCCCCTCTGATAATAATTTCCACACATAAATTCTGGGGAAACTATTTAATTCCCACTGAAAAGCTAATTACTCTTCCTCGGATAAAATGATATCGCTACAGGATGACAGTTGTGTTGAAAAGAACACAGACTTGGAGTCACACACACCTGGGCTTTATTATCATTTCTACCACTTACTATCTACATTGTTATTTGATCTCACTAAGCTTCAGTTTCCTCATCTGTAAAATGGGGACAGGAATGCCTCCCATATACATTTATTGTGAGGACCGAATCAAATGTTAAGTGCTTGGCACCCTGCAAGGGCTCTGCAGACACAGATCTTTGTTTTCTTCACCGATGTGCCCCTAGAGCCAAAAACAGTGCCTGGAGAATCAAATATTTATTGAATGAATAAATGTTGTTGAATGAATATATATCTCATGAATGACTACCGAATGAATAAATAAATAATAAATGTTGAATGAATAAAGAGTTTATAAAACTCTACAGCATCAGAAGAGAGACACGCACCCCCAGACACTCAGTAAGTGTTATTAACGGGAGCCAGTAGCCACAAGTGCATCTGGCAGCTCCGAGGCTGTTTCCATCTGCTCCCATCCTCCCTCTGGCTTCTCTACAGGGTGCTTCTCCTACGCACACATCCCCTACTTTTATAGGCTTCTTAATATCTTGACAATGTGCTTGGATCTATCTGTGAACTGCTCAACTGCTCGTGCTGGCGGTGTCGGGAGCAAAGACAACTTCCAAGTGCCCCAAGTGGGACACAGGTCACGGAGAAAAGTGAGGGTGGCTCCCTTTGGTACAGAAATAGCCTGTTTCTCCAATCAGGACAGCCTGTGGTGTCCTTGCTGACCCAGTGCTTGGGTGAACTTGCCAAGTGATAAACTATTTAGACTCTAAGCTGTTCTTGTCAAGAAAACATCCACTACTTCCCCCAACTCCTTGAGAGGAGCCTTCGAGAACTCCGTCATCAGTATGAGAATGAGCTTTAGCTGTTTCTCCTGCCCTCTTGGCCTGGCCGCTGGGATCCCACAGCCCGTTTTTGTACATCAGAGATTCAAGGCCTCAGCTCTAGCTCCCGGGTGGGGAATCTTTGCGACTCTGGAATTTAACTTTCTAACTTCACTAAAATTCCCCACGCTTCAGAGCCCTGGCTTGTTTTCAGACGAGGTGGAGTTCAGCCTTGCTGACTTTCATTCAGTGGGGCTGAAAGCAAGGCCATCCTCCCTCGGGTGTTTGCAAGATCTGGGGCAAATTATACTGTGTCTGCTGTCACCTCAGCCCCATTACCCACATATTTTTATCTGGTTAAAATGAACATCAAAGGCAGCCATAAAAAAGAATAGAGAGAGGGGAGGCATCACAAAAGGGGCCTTGGGGGGCAGAGGAGGGCGTGAGGGGAAGAGAAAGGAAAGAGAGGGCCCCTTGCTGGCAGGACTGCTGTTCAGCCCTTCAAGGAGGAGGAAGAGGAGGAGGAGGAAAAGGGTGGGGGGAGGCTCTGAAGCGGGAGGGTCTCAGTGCCCTTTGTGCCTCAGATTTTGTTTTCATGATGAAAGCCCCCACCTCCATCTCTTTTTCCTCTGGCCTCGTGATCTCCTCAGCAAATGGAGCAGAGAGGCTGAATGGAGAATGTAAAACACAGGCCCGTAGGGTGGTGCTGTGTTCCTAGACCTTCAACGTGCACCCTCCAGTGCAGGAACGCAGAGTCCTGTGTTCGCAGAGCAGCCCAGTCCCTCTATGTCTGATATTCACTGGAAAATAAAAGACATGTTCCCTTGCTTTAGTATTACCCGCCTGCTACCACTTGGCAGCCCTTCAGGATTTTATGACAAATAGTAATGAATAATTAACAAATCATTTGAGCTGCTACCAGAAACCTGAAGAGAACAGCAGCGCCTCAGCTCATGGCATCCCAGACAAGCCTTGACAGTGTTTCCTCTCTTAATAAAGACCAGCCAAGATGCTGGGTCTCTGATAACACCCTGGAGGCCAGCAGGGGACCAGATTACTCCTTCCTGCGTTCTGCTTCTCACCCGACTGCTCGCAGGAGAGTGAGACAAATACAGCTGGCATCTTGACTTTTCCTTAGTTCTGCCACACTTTTCAGTTAGAAGCCAAAGTTATGGGGGACCCATGAGCTCTGTGAGCTCCATTAGAGCAATGATTGAACTGAAGGAGAGGGATAACTTTGCCCTCCTCTCCTGGGGACATGTGGCGCTGTCTGAAGACATTTTGATTGTCATAACTGGCATCTAGTGGGTAGAGGCCAGGGATGCTGCTAAACATTCTACAGGGTATAGGACAGATCCCACAACAAAACATTATCGCATCCAAAATGTCCACCCTGCAGTAGAGTAACAGAATGATATGCCCCCCATTTCAATGTGTCCTGGTGCCTGGAGTGAGCCCAGAACCAAAGAATCTTGGGCTCCCTCGAGTGGTGACTCACACTATGACAGCCAAGAAGAAGAACCCAAAGCTGCAGGTTTGGATTACGTGTGTGTGTGTGTGTGTGTGTGTGTGTGTGTGTGTGTGTGTGTTTTAAACAAGTCATTTTATCCATCACAAAATATGCTTTGGTTGATAGTGACAGCAATATTCATGAATCATTAATGAGCCATTTTTTTCTCTCCATGTTGTTAATATCTGTGCAGAGGCCTTTGAATTGAGAGCAGATTTCCTTCTGATTAGTCAGAGTGTTTATTTTTTGAAATATGTTCTTTTCATTTAGAGTAGCATTTGAGTGTGAATGCATGTGCTTTCTTTTTGTTTGTTTTCTTCCTAAATTTAATCTCCAAGAGCTTCCATCACATTTCCTAGTCCCCTTTTTGGAAAGAGAACATTAGAAGCAGAATGAATAGCCCATAGATGATCCACTCATATTTTTTAAGGAACAAGGATAGAGGGTGGAAGGTAATTTTAAGGTTTCAATTCTGACCACAACAATCCTAAATAGTATAGATCCTGCACAGTCCATTCGAATTTATCTACAGTGAAGAATTTGTAAAACATGTCTTACCTATGACAGATTGTTTGGTTTCCCAGCCAAGCAATATTTTTCAATGAATTATTTAAAGTCTAGTTGACCTTGATCATTTATCTAGTAGCCTGTCATCATGTCATTCCCATGTTCATGATAATAATATTTATTGAGGAAATTCCACATGACAGGTACTGTGTCACATGTATTAACTCATCCAATCCTCATAACAATCATATGAGGTAATATTACTGCATTTTACAGATGAGAAACTATAGACATCAGAAGACAAGTAACTTCATACGATCACTGAGCCAGCAAGTAAGTGATCAGGACAAGAATCAAGGTCTGTCAGATCCCAAAGCATGCTGGCTATCCTACTCAAGTTTTCAGGGTTCTGGTCAATCAGAACAGTGCTCCAAGCTAGCCTTTGGGGCCTCTGCCAAGCGTTCCATCTCTTCTATCCAGTCTTCATTCTTGCGATCCTCTCTTCATAAGCCCTACACTTCTGAGCTCATTTCCTCGCGGAGACCACACCAGCTACACTCTTTCTCAATTCCAGGTTTATGCTCCTTTTCCTCATTAGAAATGCCTTCTCATTTCCTCCTAATACTTCATGTTTTGCTTTAAAGCCCAGTTTCCATCATCACCACGAAACTTTTTCTTATCTTTTTCATTTGGAGAATGTACACTAACATGTTTGGACGCAGGCCTGCCTAAATCTGAGGTTCTGACTCTTTCCACAGACTGCATTGTCTAAGAAAAGAAAAAATTATCCCTTCATTCACTGGTGTTACAGTATAAAGTTTCTATGCCTCCTTCCCTATCTGCAAAATAAGCTGAGTATAGAGAGTATACAGATATCAAATTTTAATGTGGTACACCTGAAACTTATATGTTATTAAACAATGTAAACTCAATAAATTTAATTATAAATAAATAAACTAAATAGGGTGAATTAAAATACCCAACCCACTTCATAGGATTATTGCAATAAATAAATGAGACAATGAAAAAGTAAACACTTTGTAAACATAAGGCATTGTTAGATTATCATCCTGGTCTTTTTTTTTTCCCCCCCTCAAGTTTTATTACTTTTATTTTTCTCTTTTCCACCTACTGCCACCAATTTTGTTCAATCATACATGAAGTAGTTTACTTGTGATGGATTGGAGAGAAAGTAGGCTTTTTTTTCCCCCTGCCTTCCAGGACTTTCAGCTATAGAAATGCAAAATATTATCAGCAGCCTCAGACCCCACCATGAATTCTATTTTCAGAAAAGAAGAGAGAAAACCAAATGACTTCAGTCATGTAAAATATCTGAATGGCTTCTTTTTATATCCCAGAAAATATAGATTTTCATAGTGTGAGGAAAATTTACTTAATTATGTGACTCTGCCATGTACAGAGGGATTATAGATTTTATTTATCATTAACAGTATCACCATCCTGACACTGATAGGTGAGAAAAGTGACTGCTCTTTCTAGGGTATTTATTAAATGCATAGGGGGGGAAATACCTGCTAGGGTTGTCATTGGAATTACATTGATTAACTCAGAATTGACATCTTTACCTATTGACTCTCTCCATCTAAGATCCTGGAATAACTCTATTTATTCAGGTCTTCCTTTATATCTTTTGGTGCTTATGCCCATCAAGACTATTATATATTTTGTTAGATTTATTCCTGAGTAGTTGCAGTTTTTCATGCGATGGCCATAGGCTCTCTTTTACTGGTTATTACCACAGGTTTCATGTCCTTGAGTTTTGTAAAAATCGTACCATTGTATGAATATTATCAACCCAACGTACATCACACAGTGGTCAGCCTTGGCAACAAATAAATGCAGCATGCTCTCTGCCTTTCGGGGAAGTACTGCATGACTTTTAACGACTATAGATAAATGAAAAATTAATACAGTAAACTGATGGGCTGTGACTCTGTGCTGAGATCCCCAACTTCCTAATATCTAAGAACATTGTCCTATTATTTGAGCCTAGCGGCCCCATAGTCTCAATGGTCAGGAAAGTCTCACATTCAGAGAGGGAAAATTCTCCCACTTGAGTCACTTTAAGAAATCTAAAAGCCAAGGATAAGGATCCTATAGGCCTGCTCTTTTCTTATTGGTTACTCGCTCTCTAGAGGAATTCGGTGATGTGCCGTACTGCATACTGGGTTGTTAAGCAGACACTAAAGGATGTGTTTTATGCACCAACCTAAAGCATTAATTGCATGTAAAAATTTTTGAGTTGTTTAACTTCCAGATAATTTAAAACCTATTCTAGTAAGATAACCAGAGATAAATTATGAGCTAGAATGCAAATGTGTGTGTGTGTTTTTTTTTTTTTTTTAAGTACCAGAGCACACTGCTGAGGTTTCTCAAAGGTTCCCAGTTAGTCTCTTCTGCTTTGGTGTTCTTTGGGGGAAATGCCTGAGACAGCCTGGGAGTAAGTATCAGCAAAGATGTACATGGGTGACATTTGAACCCAGTTTTTTAGTACACCTTTGTACCATTTGGGTCCAATAACCCTTAAGAGAACCCACTTAAGACCACAGCCAAAGTTTCCACTCCCTGTAGAGAGAGCATGTCATTTGGCATCGTGTGTGCTGCATTAGTATTGTATGGAAAT